>NC_056745.1:1360843929-1361076429 GCF_019279795.1 Protopterus annectens
ATTATTTCATTCTTAGCAACCTGGATTCCTGAAATTTTAGACTTGAAAGAGGGACTTTCATTTGGAATTGAAAGGGTGCATAGAGCACTGAGGAAACCTGCTTCTAACTCAACAAATACTCCACCTAGATGCATAGTTATAAAATTTCTTTCATTTCTGGACAAGGAACTAATATTAAAATCTGCTTGGAGAAAATCACCCTTAAAATACAATCAAAGCCTGATATGGTTCGACAATGATTATTCTTCCAGAATACGAGAACAAAGGAAAAAGTCTGGTGAATAATAAAACTGTTGAAACAAAACAACATTAAAGCACGGCTGGCCTTTCCAGCCAAGATAAAAATACTTTTTGCCAATGAGATGAGAACCTTTAATGACTTAGAAGAAGCAACTATATTAATCAAAAACAACAACATAGTGTCTATCCCAGAAGAAATGGAATGGATGGCCCCTGCTCTTAAAAGAATAAAAGAAACAAATCCTTGGACTGATGCTAGAAAGAAGAAACAAAAAACTGATTCCAAGATAGCTATCCCAAAAAAATAACTCTTACAACTACATCTCTCAAAGTATCAACTGATATGGTACATCACTTGTCATCTGCTCTTATTTGAAAAAAAGGAGGGTTTCTTAAACAACTGAGAAACAGTAATGATTTATTCAGAATGTTCAAAGAGTCCAATAATTCTTCACAAAGGTAGGTCAAGATGGGTTACTATTTACATTATATATAAGCCAAACAAAGTAACATATAATACAAACACAGAAGTTTCTATTCCCCTACTTAAACTCAATGAAAACTTATCTTGTTCATTTTTCATTGATTTTACTTATAATAGTTTAAGTAATTAATTAACTAATTCAACAAGATACCTTTCATCAGAGTTCAGACTCAAATGTAACAAATTAACATCACATATAATAGCAGTAACAATAGAATGTTTTGAAAAAAAATGCTGTCATGGAGATTAATGTCTTCTTCAGTTAAAGTATGATTTAGAAATGTCATGTATATCCTGGTTAAATAATAGTAGCAAGCTCTTAGTATAAATGTCATCATTAGTCTGTCAAAATATAGTTAATATCAATTATGGCAGGTATCACAGCTACCAGTGCTGTGGTGTGCATGGATGCAGCTGTGTCGGGCAGCTAGTACAAATGTGATTATTATTCTATCTAAACATAGTTAATATCCATTATGGCAGGTATCATAGCTTATGGCAGGTATCATAGCTTTGACTGCTGTTTGAGCAATCCTGATAGCAGCTTGTACAAATGTCATTATTATTCTGTCTAAACATAGTTAATATCAATTATGGCAGGTATCATAGCTTCAAGTGCTGTTTGATTAAGCCTGACATGGTGTGTGTGGATGCAGGTGTGTCTGGCAGCTGTTGTATGTTGCCATTTTCATCTCCAGGAACCTGTGGGTTACAGCTTGTGATCGAGGTTTACTGATGCTTGTGTATTAGGAAGAGACATTTGGTGTTTTAACCTGGATCCAGGGGAAGTAGGTGGATAAAACTGTGATTTGGGATATTTTGGCAGAGAATATTTTGTTTGTACATCTGCTGAGTGAGAGGTGGGAAGGTGGAAAAAATGTGTTATCTTTTGTTATGGCGGCTTGTTGGGAGTTTTTTTTTTTTTATCTGTTCACTCTCCGTTCTTTTCCTGGCTGCTGCCTAGCTGAAAGGGAGGGAATTTGGGCTTGAAGTTGCAGTGAAGTGAAGCTTTGCTTCAGGTGCATTGTGAGCCTCTGGTATGCAGTACACAGACACACTAACAGAAACAGATGCTCCCAGGTTGTTATGGTAATGGAGGCAGAGTAACGATAATGCTTAACGGCTCTGAGGAGCCTCCGAGATGATTCTCGGCAATGACGTTTTTGGTTTTAAAAAAAAAAAAAAAGAAAAGAAAATATAATAAAAGGGCTGTTTTAAACCACATGTACACATATTGATGGTCTCCCAACATTTTGTTTAGCTCATTAAGTTGATTCTTGATTAAAACAAACAAAAAAATGATAATAATAAGCACAATTTTATATTTAAAATGTATTTTGGTCCAAACACATTAAGGATTTACATAAGAGTGGAAGTCTGAATTATTGTGAAGGACTAAGAGCACTTGGTCTTGTGCAGTACACTTTGCAGTGCTTTGGGAGGTGAACTTGCTCAGACGTGTTGGACATATGAGGATAGCTGATTCTAGGGGTGTTTGGGTTTACCGGGAAGTGCTAGAGAGTCATCAGATTTCCTTTGTGGAAATATCTGTGAGAATGGAAGGTGTGTTGAGTGGTTCACTGGCAGAGTGGCCACTGCATGGAACAGGCTGGTAAAATGGAACAGGACAGATATTGGTTTGGATATTTTAAGAACAGCCTGGAAACACACCACATGAACTAGTGAATGGTATTCTGGCAAAACTGGATGGGCATTGTTGCCCGTGCTTGAAGTACTTATGTCTGTATATGTAAAGATGGAAATATACTTATAACAAATAAGAAACTAGAAGGGTCTCATAATTTAAAGTCTATGGACTGTAAACATGCTTGAAAGGCGCTAATAAGGAAAAAGCATTACAGCTTGTGGTCTCTCAAATAACTAAGCAACAGCCAAAAAAAATACACACACAATAGTTATGTAATATATGATTTTAGTAAATCTAGACATAAAATATATAATCGTCATATAAGATGAAGCACTCTGCTGAATTTAGATATTAAGGACAGGATTTAATAATATGGGCTTGTGTATAATAACACTACTGTTTTAACTTGTCATAAATGACATCCACTATACTGAACATCAAGGGGAAGCATGATGATTTTCTCATATAAGTAAATGTGCATAACAAGTCCTATAATTGCTTTAACTTGAATTGTTTTTTTTTGTAACCCATCTTAACCATACATAATACGTAAGCTGTTACCAAAGTAACTAATGTTTTATACATGACATCAAACTGTCAAAGTTGTTCAAGGAAAACAATAGAAGCCTGAACTACAAATGTCACAGAATGTAACAATCACATTTTGAACACATAGTATTAAATTGACAATAATCACTCAGTTTAACCTTTGCTGATTATACAAAATAGAATGTTGCCATTTAAATCTAAAAACTTTCAGTATATGCCATAACATGGTAATTTATGAATATGGAAAGGGAACTTGCAATTATTAATCACAATAAGTGAATTTGTTTTTAACCTATAATTTCAGTCATTTTATAATAAGAAATGACAGATATGAAAATCCTTATGTGTAGGAAATGGGGGGAGAAGAGGGATGCACTGATAATTAAAATGCACTTACTTTCATCGATGTTCACATAAACCAAACCTTATGCTTTAAGTAAGTTAGCAACCAACAAAGTGATTACTTAAATGCTGGTAAACAATGAAATATAACTTCTCATATATCCAGTAAAATACATTGTCTTATAAACATTAGGTATACATATTATTACCATCTATTTATATTAAGTAATATGTTTTGAAAGACTTCATCAATAAGGGTGAATATGTTAAATAACTGTGTGCTATAATCTTTTACTGAGGTTTCATATATGATACATCCTACTTTACTATGATTGAATTGCTTGTCATCTATCTTTCATGTAAATATTAATTGCTTATGCAATAAGTAGACAGTTATATTGTATTAGAATTCTGTCTAATCTACAATAGTATTATATCTGTTCAAAATAATATAAATATTGCTCATTCCTATTACAAATATTCTAAATATGATAATTCAATTTATGGAGCTCAGATGTTCTGGATTGTCAAAGTATGAGTGATAATCTGATGGACTTAGGTTTATCCATCAGATTAGGAAAGATTTTCATTCCATGGCTAGTGCGGATCTTAGTTTTGTTAACATTTATTAATTTAAATTTGTTTCACAAAAACATTTTTAGTATGCCTGACCAAAACACTGCTTTATTGGTAAACACTCAAAGTATAAAACTGATAATTTCCTTTAAAACCTCAAACATATACTTTATAGTTATAAGAGGAAAATGTTTAATAGTCACAATAAAACAAAAAATACATAGTCTAAATAACGTAAGATGGATTTGACTTTATTATAATCTTTAAATACCAATGGCTTAAACAATCCTAGCAGGAGATCAGATCTACTGAAATATTTAAAACTGAACAAAGCACAAATTGTCTTCCTTCAATAAACTCATTTCAAAACAAATGACAATTACAAATGGAATCCTAAGAAATAATGATATTGGCACAATCCACTTATAAGACAAAGACAAAAGGGGTAACAGTTTTATGGAAAACAAATGTGATTAGTCCAGAAATCATTTATAAGTATGAAGATAAAAAGGCCTTATGGCATTAGTAATAGTTAAATATAATAACAGAATATAGACCCTAGCCAATCTATACTCGTTCCCAGGCATTGAAACAGGAACTGTTAAAAACACTTGGATTTCATTTCCAATGATTATAAAGGCAAATTAATATTAGGAGGAGATTTTAACTGTATATTTGATATTTCTGAAACTACAAATAAAAGACTGCTGCATACATCTGCTGTATCAAAAGCTTTAAACAAGTGGGTAGAATCATTTCATCTTGTAGATACTTTCAAATTTAAAGAATATAAATCTTAGTTGTTTTGCCATCAAGATCACAGATTTGGTACCCAAACTAGAATAGACAAAATATTTGCTGCCCATGACTTGCACTCTAAAATAACTAAAATGAAAGAGTTCAAACCCTGGTTATTATCTGAATTACAGTTCTTAGATATTAATTACACCACAGAGATAAATAAAATAATGATATAGGACTCATTAAAAGCTTACATATATGGTAAAACCCTAACTTGGTATAAAAAAATCAGAGAATGCGATTCTGAATTATTAGATCTATAATCCAAACTTTTGTCAGTAAAAGCTGAAAAAAATCAAAATTATTTGGAGATGAAAAAGAAAGTAGAAATATTAAACAATAAATACAACAAATTTCTAACACTTAAAACTGGTTTAGCTTTAGAAAAACTAAAAAATAATACATTGGCCACTTTTCCCAAATATCTACAGAATTTATCCACAAGAATCAAAATGCAATCAATAGCTAATAACATTAAAAGTTTCTTCCATGAAAAGAAAGGGGAAAAATGTCTTGGATATAGGTGACATTCGTGATACCTATAGAAATCACTATATGGAACATTTCCAAAAAGAAAATATACATATCAATCAATTAAATCTAGATGAAAAATGTTCTAATATAAAAATAATACCAGAAAAATTAAAACTAGATCTGCAAACACCCATATCCTACAACGAAATTACAGATACAATAAAAGATGGTGAAAATAATAAAGCTCCAGGTATAAATGGCATAATTATGAAAATATATAAACTTTTTCCTTCAAAGATACTATCCCTCTTCCATAAAACTCTATTAGAAATTCAGTCACAAGCTTTAATACCTCTTCAGAAAAATCTTGATGATTGGATGGGAAATTGGAAATTCACCCCGGAGATATTCCTTAATCACACCAATCCTAAAGGAAAACAAATCCCCAAACATTTGTACCTCCTATAGACCTATATCAGTATTAAATAATGACTATAAGATATTTATGACAATATTGACTAACAGAATGAAAATACCACTATCCAAAACAATAAATAATGATCAAACTGGATTTATATATCATAGACACACACATGACAATATTAAAAGGATAATTTCTCTTATAGATTATGTTAATAAAGAAAATAAAAAAAAACTCATAATTGGCTTAGATATAGAGAAAGTCTTTGATTCCCTAAATTGGGAATATTTATTCAAAATCCTAATACTATTTGAATTCCCTGCATCCTTTGTTCATCTTCTAAAGAATATATATACAAATAATTTAGTGTCAAGTTAGGTCCTTTTACCTCTGAATCTATACATATAACAAAAGGCACTAAACAAGGATGTCCCATGTCACCAATTCTATTTCTTTGGCTATTGAAATATTGGCAGATTCAATTCATAGCAATATAAAAATCAAAGGAATATATGTCTATGAACAATACAATTCTAAAGTAATGCTATTTGCTGATGACATATTACTAACATTATCTAATACAAAAGAGACATTAGAAGAATTAGCTATATTAATTGACAAATTTCACATGACTTCAGGGCTCCATTTCAATAAATCAAAATCAAAATTTTTATTTTTAAATAAAAAAGAACCTTAAAACACACACACCTAACACAGGTAAGGTATGGCAAAATCCTTAAACCTTAAATTCTAATTCCCATTTACCAAAATCATTTGTACAGCTAGATAAAAACAACAGTCACAGAGTGTTTCCAACTATGAGGCAGAGAGGACTTTACCTTACATCTGTGTTCAGGAGAGTGAGAGTTGGAAATAATGGAAGGTATGGGGAGTAAGATTCCTACCCCTCCTAATGGTACTCCAGCCCTCAAGTTGCAGGTATTTGGATAAGTGGTATTACTTTACAAAAGGAGACTCTGCTTAAACTTTCCACAAAAATGGGACTTCTGGTTACATTAAAATATCAATTTCAGGGAAACTTTAAAGACAAAAATAAAAGAGGAACCAAAAGAAAAGACAGATCAGTGGAATGTTTTTAATGTTTGTTATATTAAAGTTATCTGCAGCCTATGGGTTAAAGGATACAAACCAGAAACTGTTACAAAAAGTAAAATATCTGAATACCATGTCAGGAAAAAGAAATATTGGATCTCATTACCCAGTATTATCTGGAAGTAATATATATCTGGCCAGAATGAGGATACATCTGAAGATGATTATCCACCTTTGCCCCCCCCCCACAACCTCACTTTTGTGGAAGGTGGCATTCATGCACTTCCTACTAACCCTCCTGCTGATAGAAGCAGTCCCCAGAAAGAGGTAATGGTAGGCAAATGCAGCTATGAAGTACATAGCAGAATATCGTTATAGACAGAGGCAACAGGAGAACTGGGGCACCTGGCAACCCAAGTATAGTAATGCTCCCCTCTTGCCCCTACCAATACAGACTCAGAGAAGTTAGGAAGCTCCATACTGACAGCACTTGAGTGAAGGAAAAGAGGTAAGTATAAATACCTTAGTATAAATAAATCAAAAGGTACTTTATGTTGAACGAAAGTGTGATAAGAGACCTTGGGGCACAGGTGGACAGTAGTCTCTCCTTTGATAATCACATCACCACAGTGGTCAGAAAATCCTTCCACATGGCCCGCCTCATCACAAAAGGTTTCTCATCCAGAAAAAAAAGGTCATTGTTCCCCTCTACTCATCACTCATTAGACCCATTATAGAGTACAACGCCCCTTTTGGAATGTACCTCACAAGACATCTACAACAACTGTAAAGACCACAGAACTACCTCACAAAGGGCATTACTGACCTCAAACAGATGCCCTAAGCAGACCATCTAAAAAAAAACCCAGCTTACTCCATTACATATTGCCTACTCAGAGGTGATCTCTGTCTAACATACAAAGCTATGGCAAACCCCGATCTGTTGAAAATGCTCCACTTAAAGAAATCCGAATTCCTCTGAGCTACACACTGTAGGTACCTAAACCTTGTCACCACAATAAACAGAACATGCTGGAGGGATAGATTCCTGTCCCAGAGACTTCCCATACTCTGGAACAGACTACCTATTTATGTCACACAGAGCTCCTCATTAGCACTCTTCAGAAAAATCTTGATGATTGGATGGGAAATAGGAAATTCACCCCGGGGATCACTTCTGTGGCTCTGCTTGACAAGGACACAGGAAAATAATTTTCTTGGATGGTGAAAGCCAGGGTACCTTTTTGGCTAGGCTTATATAGGCCCTAGAGCCAATAGCCTAGTACCTACCTATGAACCTACGAACCTATTAACTATGGGAAAGAAAGAAGTTCCATTTTTAATTGATACAGGTGCTACTAGGTCTGTACTTAAAGTGAGTTGAACTAGAGAAATACCTTTATCTGGAGAGAGAGAGAGAGAGAGAGAGAGAGAGAGTCAAAGCAGTTGGTGTGACTAATATTCCTGTTGTTTATCCTGTATCACAGGCTGCCTATCGTATACTTAGGTCTGATAGAACAGAAACATGCATTCTTATTAAGTACCACAGTTCCAATGAATTTAGTGGGAAGGCATCTGTTATATAAACTAGAATGCAATATCTATTGTACCCCTGAAGGAGTATATCTGGATGTCCCAGGTGAGGCGGGGGGGGGGGGTTTAGCAGTATTGAACAATGAAGATGAAACACAAATATCACAGCTACAGACAGATAAGTAATTGTTGCAGCAGGTAGCTAAAAGTATATGGGCACATCATTCTAATGAGGTAGTACAGTTAAAATCAGCATAACCAGTAAAAATTTGAGTAGATTCAAGTAAACAAGTTCTCAAAGTACTACAATATCCCCTGAAGCTATAAGCAGAAGAGGGAATCCAACCTATTTGGTCCCTGTTACAGCAGGGGGTAATCCTCCCTACTAGGGGCTGCTGTACCACTCCCATGCTTCCGATTAAGAAGACTGGCTGAAATATCTACAGGTTTATGTGGGATTTGAGAGCTGCAAATCATGCAGAACTTTTCTCTTGTTGGGTTGTATCTAATCTAGCGATTATACTCAGCTGTATATCACTGTGGGCTATACTTGTTTTTCTGTTTTATATTTGTGCTCAGCTTATAACATCAGATACACTGCAGCACCACCAAGGGAATACTCTTTTACTGTTAACAAAGTTAGCAGAGAAAGGATACAATGTGTCAAGAGAAAAATTACACTTCTGGTCACCAAACATAAAACATTTTAGTCATGTAATATCACAAGGAAATAGATACATATTACCTTCCCATGTCAAGGCAGTAACTGAAGCTCCAAGGCCAGTCACACAGAAATAGTTTAGATCTTAGGCATAGTAAGATACTGTAGGTAATGGATTTCAAATTATGCAGAGTTAGCAAAACCACTAACAAACCTGCTAATACAATATGCATTAGAACCCTTTCTGTGGGGGGGAAATGACAAATATTCATTTACTCTGATAAAGCAAGCTTTAGCAAAAGCTCCTGCTTTAGGTCTACCAGATTACAGAGAGCCATTTATACTTTTCTCTGATAATAAAAGTGAATTTGCAGCAGGAGTCCTTTCACAAAAAGCATGGGAAAAATCACACACCTTTGGCTTATTATAGTATTGCACTCGATCCAGTGGCAAACAGATTGCCACCTTACCTGAGAGCAGTTGCTTCAGCTGCCCTATTGGTAGAACACACTGATCCAACTGTCCTAAGACATGAACTTACAATTGCAGTCCCCCATGCAGTGGTTGGCTTTTTACTATAAACAAAAATGCAGCATTTTTCTCCTTCAAGACTGACAAAATATGAGCTACTGCTGTTTTCAGACCTAACTGCCTCCATTGTTCATTTTACAGTTTTGAACCCTGCAGCTCTGCTACCAACTGCAGAGGAGGGAAAATACGTGACTCCATTGTTGTTACTAACAATTTGTTTTCACCTTGCAAGCACTTGACTTACTGTATGTCCTGAAATGCTAGACCTATTCATGAATGGATCCTGTGACAGAAAATGAAAAAGGATGTTTAGTTACTGCTTATGTACTATAAGTGCTATAATAATTACAAGATGTGAATCTTCTAGAGATAATGGTGAACATTTATATGGACAGTAGGTATGCATTTTATTTGGTGCATGATTTTGGGAAACTATGAAGACATTGTGGGTTTTTGACACCAGCAGGCAAAGAAATTAAAAATGTAAAGTGTGTTAAATTTTATTAGACTGTCTTTTGCAGCTCAAGCAGGTATCTGTAGTAAAGGTGCAAGCACATAGTAAAGGAAGTGACATGCTGTCAAGGGCTAATAATCTGGCTGACAGAGCAGAAAAGGAAACTGCTAGGTTAAATAGTTTTCTGATTTCTGTAATGATGGTATCTGATCCACTCTGTAACCCTGTATTTAATTTTGTTACAGTAATTAATCTGCAGGATGAGGCATCAGAAAATAAGAAAAATGGATCATATCAGGATGCATGAAGTCTAATGATTTGGTATGGCGACATCCTGAAGGATGCATTGTTGTACCTACTCTATGTTGCCTTGGCTGGTAAGATTGTACCATTTACCCAACCATATATAAAAAAATATTTTACCAAATTTACTAAATCGCTACTGGTTTGCTCTGTCTTCTCATTCTCTGATTCAGGCATTATGTACAGAATTGTAAAATGTGTCTTGCTTGTCTTGTAATGTGTCACTTTTTATGAATCTTTAGATGGATTGCCTGCATTATTTTCAGTGCATGGGCTAAAAACATGCATGCAGATACTGTGGCAAAGAATAAGGGGGTTATATCGAGGTTTGAAGCACCTCATACTATTAATTATAAAGAAATTGTTAATTTTTTTAAGTAAATTTGCAACTCCACTGTCCACATCACCTGCAGTATTCTGTTTAGTTGGGCTTATTAATAGAGCCATTAAGATTAAACTGGGAAAAAGTGAAGAGACTGGTCTAAAGTGGCCTGATGCACTGCCTTTGGTTCTGATGCACAGTCTTTGGTTCTCATGAGTATAAAAGGAATAATTAATGCAAAGAGAAAACTCAGTCCACATGAGATTCTTGTGGGCTGTCCCATGAGAATGCCATCTGCTCCACTTTCCCAAAATGTGGAGCTTATATTAACTGATGATGCACCATTAAATTGTTGTTCAAAACGTGTTTCTATCTTACAGACTGTGCCAAAGAAATTGTGAAGCCCTTCCTCAAACTTTCAGCTCAGCCCTGCTATAATCTGCAGCCTGAGGATTGTTTTTTTTTTTTTGTTAGTGTTCCAAGAAAAATCTTCCCTGGAGTTTTTCTTAAACTGCTGTTTAGTCTGCTTGCTTACAGAATTGGATCCATGTTTTCTGCTGAGATGAAGAATATTACCCCACCTGCTCCTGATGACATTATTCCTGATGGTTCTGACTCCTACAACAGCTGACGTGATGCAAAATATCTTTCTACAACTACACCAGTATGCCAAAAATCTTAACATTAGCAATTGCTAGGTCTATGCATTTTTGCCTGAACAGAGGAGGCATTCCTATGATTCCAGTTCCAGCACTTCAAACAGATTTTGAAAGGCATTTTTTAACTAGCAGTATCCATATCAGGAAATGCCTGCTATGCAAGACAGGAGACAGTCTGTGTAAGCTACAGGAAATGTAATGTGATTTGACATGAACATGTTTTAAATTAACTCAGACTAAAATTGCATAGTTGAGGACAAGGTATAAGTATGCTGACTAATCATTATTACATTTGTGGAGATCATGCTTATCCCTGACTCCCATTGACTGATCCATGTGCATCCAACATCTTTGATCTCAACCAATTGGCATTCATCTGAACAGGTACACAGTTTCTTTCTCCCTCATTACGGTATCTGTTGAACTACAGCTAAACTGAATCCTTTATCACATTTATTAACTGAACTGACTAATAAAACTGTTCAACATATTTTTATAGCTAACAGAGAAATGGACAAAATGAAGACTGTTGTGTTATAGGTTCATAGGAAGGTACTAGGCCATTGGCTCTAGGGCCTATACAAACCCAGCCAAAAAGGTACCCTGGCTTTTGCCACCCAAGAAAATTATTTTCTGGTGCCACTGTCAAGCAGAGCCACAGAAATGATCCCCGGGGTGAATTTTCCTATTTCCCATCCAATCATCAAGATTTTTCTTGAAGAGTACTAATGAGGAGCTTTGTTTATATAGATAGGTAGCTTATTCCAGAGTATGGGAAGTCTCTGCGACAGGAATCTATCCCTTCGGCATGTTCTGTTTATTGTGGTGACAAGGTTTAGGTCCCTAGAGTGTGTAGCTTGGAGGGATTGGGACTTCTTTAAGTGGAGCATGTCCAACAGCTCTGGGTTTGACATAGCTTTGTATGTTAGGCAGAGATCACCTCTGAGAAGGCGATATGCGATGGAGTAAAGCTGGAGTTTTTTGAGATGGTCTGGGTAGGGCATCTGTTTGAGGCCGGTAATCTTCTTTGTGAGGTATTTCTGTGGCCTTTCCAGTTGTTGTAGATGTCTTGTGAGGTACATACCAAAAGGGGTGTTGTACTCTATAATCGGTCTAATGAATGATGAGTAGAGGGGAACAATGACCTCTTTTTTTCTGGATGAGAAACATTTGTGATGAGGTGTGCCACATAGAAGGATTTCCTGACTACTGTGGCGATGTGATTATCAAAAGAGAGATTACTTACTCCACCTGTGTCACAAGGTCTCTTATCACACTTTCAGTGTTAAGTATACTACCGCCTATGTTGTAGTTCATGGGTACAGAGTTTTTACCAAAGGGGATAACAATGCATTTTTTGGCATTGAGCTTGAGGCCATGGCTTTGACACCAGGCATCTGTCTCAGTGAGGCCCTTTTGTAGGATGTTCACATCATTAGGAGTTTCGATTATGGCTCCTAGTTTGCAGTCACCTGCGAACTTCATTAGCCAAAGACCTTCTGTGTTAGCCTGTACTTCAGAGAAGTAGATACCAAACAGAAGAGGACCCAGGACTGAACCCTGTGGTACTCCACTATACAATAGATCGGCCCTTAAGATGAACTTCTGAAAGGAGGGGGACTGTAGGCTCTTGGATAAGCACTGTTGTTCTTATATTTCTGATTTCCTCAGCTGTTACATGGAGGACCTTTCAAAAATCTAACCAAAACTGAAACAAAGTGGACATTATTTGACTGGCAATAAATGTGTTTGGAAATATAGGAACTAGTATTTTTAAGAGCTTGATTGTTACAGAAATTGCAATTTGTCTTATAGTTTTAGTATACTTTCTAATTAAAAAATTATAACAGAACTGTTTTATGACAAAAGCAAAAACAATGGTAATGATTTCCCAAAAGCAAAGAGACCCCAAAGCATATGTGTTTGACAGCTGTAATAATAATACTGCACTCTCCCTCCTTAACATCCCCTACTTCTCATACCTTAACCTACTTTCTACCCTTAAATCACTCTTCTCACTAGCTCTCTCTAATCTTCCTTGACTACTCTTTCTACTGTTCTAAAATCTATTAAGCAAATTGCCTCAGAGAAACATTCTATTGTAATTGTCTTGCCTTCATGCAACTACATCATGATTAAACATGTTTTTTAACCACTTATCTCAAAAACTATACTCATCTTAATGGCATATTTCTTTTTATACATCTTGAAATAGTTATGCTATACTCCTGATTATTGACACTGTATAACTTTGTATTGCTACTTAATGCCTTGCAATAATCCTGTGACATTGCTGTTTAATGCTAATTTATAATGAAAATTGTATAATATGTTGGAGCTTTTCTCCCCGGGCCTCCGCTGCAAAAGGGCTCTTCAGCTCAGTTGGACAATTCCAGTCAACAAATGTAAAATATATAAATAAATAATAAAATAATAACCTACTAAATACTGCAATTATAATCAAAGGTGACACCTAATGGGTGTCAAATCTAGGGGGTGTAATGGGAATAGAGAAAATATATTAAAGTAATTGTAAGCTCTGTTTTATATTCTGTAATTCTGAGTATTTAGAGATGCATTGACATGTACTCACCTGCAGCCTTGACGTGGAATTCCTTTTTTCTTATTGTAAGACATAGCAAAGATGCTGGCATATGTTTTCGATCTGTCTAAAGGCAAATTATATACCTGTGATACTAAATCAAACTAAGGGAGTAGATACCTATTTTAAGTATGATAAATATGCTAGAGAGACCTATGCCATAACTTATCCTAATGACATTTTCTCAGGTACAAAAGTTCCTTGTCAGATGGCAAACAGGCCCAAGATGTGATCTGGATACATCTCTCCTTATTTAGTAACACTACAGTGATATGCTCATATGCATATACCTTTCATGTAAATATCACGAGTAGTTGTAAGATCCTGATTTGTTAAAATTTTATAATATCATGTGTGCCTCATGTTACATGTAACGTCTTTTAAGGTATAAAATCCTGTCTTTGTTTTAATTCTGTGGGATCATGTTAGAAAATTCATGATCCTCCTTATGAGTTGTGATATGGAATAAATACTACATTTGTATAGCCAGATATTCTGTCTGTTTTAGCAACATTATTTATATTAACAAGCCCAAACCCCCATCATGGCATGTGCCATCTCTTGTATATTCTCATTTTTACAGAATCCTTCACCCATTCTTTAGGTATCTAAAAACAAAATTGATCCTAGATGACTCCAGTCATGATTCATTTCCTAAAAAATAAGATTTTACCTGAAATCTTTGAAGCAATATCGGGACACTAACTCCAAGTCCAAATTTTGTTCAACTCCAAATAATACTGGTCAAAGATCAATATTAGTTTGGGTAAAAACCAAAAAGTTACATTTAATACTAACACTACCTGAAGGAACTTCTAACCAGAATCCACTAATTCCATTTCTACTGCAATCCCTTCTCCTCAGACATTATTATCTTACCATCAACATCTCTTCCTTCCCAATCTTTCATTTGTGAAAGATCACTCTAAGGCAAATAGAAAAGCTAGTGGATAGCATACTTGGCCATGACAACCCAAGAAGTGCAAATTTATACTCTTGGCTCCATAACCATTACAAACAACTAATTCTACCCATTCTGTGACTTTCTCAACTTTTCATTATATCATTACACAGCTGCCACTTCTTGGAAAGAAGCCATTTTTTGTGCCTCTAAATGCAGACATACATCTCTGCCACCTGCACTTCCCAAGTCACTTGAAAAGACAGAATATATACATCAATATTTATGCTGCTTCAGAGAGTATTAATACATACAACATAATTACCAGATTTGAACATGGCTTCACTTAAGGTAAACATATCCAGACGGAATTACTATCCCTTCATGACACTATTTATTAGTAAAATGGGTGATGACCTCCAAAAAGTATACCATTCAGTGACCTCACAAAGACTTTTGATCTCATAAATCACATGTTCCTCTTAAATGTTCTTATAGCATCCTGTCTTCATCCATAACAATCTCCTGGTTTGCTACCTACCTTTCTAATACATCATTTATAGGTGTATTTGGTTCTAACCTGTCTTCTAACAGTAATTTATTCTGGTCTGCTGGATGCTCAGTTTACAGAATCTCCTGTTCAGCCATTTCCCAGTACCTACTGACCTACACCCCAGAAATCTTACTCATTACCTAGTGATGATCTTGTCTTCTTTAACATAATCTCATTCCATCCTCTGCATAAATAATCTACTTTATGATCTACAATGCCTTCTAAAATTGTTTAAGAGTAAACAACTGATCTTTAATTAGATAAAGGAAAAATGTTGTTAGTCAATCAAATCATCCTCAATAATCCTAACATTTAATGATAACTGTAGAGAACTAGAGTCATCCTTCAAGTACCTTGAAGTGTATATTGACTGCCATGATCTGTGTCTTAGGTTCATAGGTTCATACTAGGCTATCTGCCCTGGGGCAATTATAAGCCTAGCCCGATTCTGTATGGCTTACGCCACCCCTTGATTTGAGTATACTGTGCCCTTTTTAAAGTTTAGTTTACTGTGCCACTGTCTAATAGTGACACAGGAGTAATCCCTGGGACAAACCTACAATCCCCCATCCACCTATCGAGATTCTTCTTGAAGAGATTCAGTGAGGTGCTCTGCCTCACATGAACTGGAATTCTATTCCAGAGTGAAGGAAGCCTCTGGGTTATGAACCTGTCCCTCCAGCAAGTTCTATTTATTTCTGTGGTGAGGTTCAAGTCCCTCGAGCGTGTGGCTCTAAGGGATTTAGATTTACTGAGGTGGAGCATGTCCATTAATTCTGGATTTGACATAGCTTTGTATGTCAGGCATAGATCGCCTCAAAGTAGGCGGTATGCAATTGAGTAGAACTGAAGTTTTTTTAACTGAGCAGCATATGGCATCTGTTTGAGACCCTTGATCCTCTTGGTGAGATACTTTTGGGGTCTTTCTAATTGCTGCAGGTGTCAGGTAAGGTACATCCCAAAAGGGGCATTTTATTCTATGATGGGCCTGATGAGGGATGAATAAAGGGGCACGATTACCTCTCTTGATCTAGATGTGAAACCCTTCGTGATGAGGTGGGCTATGTAGAAGGTCTTTCTAACCACTTTGGCAATGTGGTTTTCAAAGGAGAGATTGCTATCAACTTGGGTCCCCAGGTCCCTAATAACTTTCTCTGTACTTAATGGGTTTCCGCCTATGTGGTAATTTGTGGGCACATTGTTTTTGCCAAAGGATATGACTATACATTTTTTGGCATTTAGCTTTAAACCATGGTGCTGGCACCAGTTATCTGTCTCTGTGAGACCTTTTTGAAGGATGTTTGTGTCAGCTGAAGAGTCGATTATGGCGCCCAGTTTGCAGTCGTCTGCGAACTTGGTGAGCCATAGTCCTCCCATGTTTGCCTGTACCACAGAAATGTATATACCGAACAAGAGTGGTCCCAGGACAGAACCCTGTGGGACACCACTTGTGACCGGTTTCGAGTCTGACATGGCTCCAGCAACTCTCACTCTGTGGGTTCTGTCTTTGAGCCAGTTTGCGACTCATCTTGTGACATAGGGGTTTATATTTAAGCTGGATAGCTTATCTATGATGCCCGAGTGGGGTATTGTGTCAAATGCCTTTGCAAGGTCCAGATAGGCTGTGTGGACTACCTTCCCTTCATCTATGGCTTTGGTGACTGCTTCGAAGAAGTCAACCAAGTTCAAAAGGCAGGATCTGCCCTTGACAAAGCCGAACTGGGTAGGATCTAGTGTCTGTAGGTCCCCAATGTCTTTGTTTATGAGCTCCATGATGATCCTCTCCATAGCCTTGCAGACTAAGCTAGTCAGGCTTATGGGGCGATAGTTTCCAGGGTCCGTAGAGGCGCCACCTTTGTGGAGTGGGACCACTGTTGCTGTACGCCATTCTGTGGGCACATATCCTGTAGTGAGGCTGAGATTGTATAGCTGTTTTATTTGAGGGATTAGTTCCTCTTGGAGTTCATGTAGGACGCAACCTGGGACGCCATCTGGTCCCATGGAAGAAGTGTTTTTTGCTTTGGAGAGGGCAGCCTTCACCTGAGCATCAGAGATGTTTGGGAGGCAGCCCTCTGCCGGGATAGATACTTGCTCTTTTGGGGGAGAGGGGGTGGAGAAGTTTGCACTGAACCTGTCTGCCAGGATATTGGCAATGCCTGTGGGTTCAGTGTATTATTTGTCATTTAGAATCAACTCAGAACAAGTCTGGGAGTTGCATCCCAGGTTCCTAACATAACTGAAAAAAGCCTTATGATTGTCTTTGGTGTCCTGTGCAATTTTTCTCTTGAAGCTGGCCTTGGTGGATTTTATGAGGGATCGTAATTTTTTGCTAGTACTGATCAGAGATGCCTTCCCTGTTAGGGATTTTGCTCTATCATGTAGTAGCTTCCTCCTTCTGTTGTACAGTTTATTTATGGCAGGGGTCCACCAGACTGGACGCCTGCCTTTGGATGATTGGGTCTTGGTTTTATTTGGGATAGCATGATCCATGCATTCCTGGAGATGTCCGTAGAATGTGTTTATACAGGATTCTGCAGTTTGGGCCGTAGTTTCCACTGGCCCTGGGGCCTTGAAGGATTCCACTTCGGTTTTGAGAAGTGAGAAGTTTGCTTTTGAGAAGTTTTTCACTGTGGTTTTCTGGGCTGGGGGTGGGGTTGGGATGTGGACATCCAGTGAAATTAATTTATGGTCTGATCTTACCAATGAGGGATATACTTCTTGTGTGGAGCATAGAGTCCCCATGTTGGTAATGATCAGGTCTAGTATGTTGTCCCCTCTTGTGGGAGTGGTGACTAGTTGTTCCATAGCATTTGAGTTTATAATTTCCAGGAACCTTTGGGCTAAGGTGCTGGGGCTTGAGTAGTGCTCACAGTCAATGTTTGGGTAGTTGAAGTTGCCCAATATAATGGTGTTCGGAGAGATCTTCATGTTCTCCAATGTTTTCAGGAAAGCCGAGTGGGATTCCTGACTTTGAGAGGGTGGTCTGTAGGATGCTATAAACTGAAAAGCAGTCTTGCCCACTGTTAGTTGCACATGGATGGTCTCCGATACTTCATGCAATGCCACTAACCTGGAGGTGTGGATATCCTTGATAAATATGGAAACTCCCCTCCTTTGTGGTTCGGTCCGGGTTTTGGGGCGAAAAGCATGATATGAGGTATAGCCTGGTAGTGCTGGGGTGCTCTCTGGAGCCTTGAACCAGGTTTCTGTCACTGCACAGATATCGATGTTCTCCATACTGAGGAGAGCATCTTGAGGTTAAGACTTCTGGCGTTAAGCAGCATTACCCTTAGTTTCTTGTTCCTTGTGCTGTCTATGGGGTGGGTTTGACTTTTGGGCCTTGCCTAAAAAGGCACTATGGGGTGGCAAGAGCCTTTGCTAATATCCGAAAGCCCAGTGGTGACAGGTGCAAGCCGTCCCTAGCGAAGCAACGTGGCTTGTCAAGCATGTCATCCCAGGCTGACAGACACTGGATCCCCTTTGAATGACACCAAAATTTTAGCCAATTGTTAAAATCGATCATTTTGTCTTTGTACTGTGGCATCATTCTAGGTGAGGGTAAGATGCTGCTCAAGGTCAGGGTCATACCAGCCTGGGCTACATGATCAGAGAGCTCCTCTATGTCTCTTTTCATGTAGTCTAGGGAGGTACGTCTCAGGTCATTCACACCAGCATGTACAATGACTGAGTCATATTTGTATTTGCTTTGGAGTGACCTGAGTGCTTGCATTATGTGGCGGATCCTAGCACCCGACAGGCAGATCACCATGACCTTCTCTTTATTCAGCCTGGTGAGCGGGACGTCAGTGTGTCTGACAATAGAGTCACCTATTACAAGAGTATCAGGTGTGTTATTCAGCCTTAAGGGCTGTGGCTGCTTGGCACACTGACTTTGTGGGCTATGTGTTGTGCGTGTTTTGTTTTGAGGTAGCGTTTGCTTGGATGTCTGCTTTGGAGGTCTCTGTTGCTTAGGTAGATTTTTATTTAGAGCCTCCGAGTATGTTTTTGTGTATTTATGTGTTTGGTTCGCTGATGTGGTGGGACTATGTGATACTGGAATTGTGTTGTGTGAGGTTACCTTCTCCTCTTGACTGGTTACACCAGTTTTGAGATGAGAGAGCTCAGCCTCCAGTTTGGCTAAATAGTTGCATCTCTCACATATATTTGAACCTGTTTGGAGGAGGAGAGGGTTGTCTGTGTAAATGAGACAGTTGTAACATTGCCTCAAAATTCCCAGATTCACCAGCTGGACTGGAGAGGAAACCATTGACTGACCTTTGGACATGCTAGAGTAATATAGGAAACTGAATTTAAGACGGACCAATAGAGGACAGGGTAATCGTAGAGAGTATAAGAGTAAGTAGTGCTTATGGTTTAATAGTGCTAACTTGTAGGATTACTTAATTGGACCAGTGAAGGGCCTTAGAATGAGAATATGGTGTTTAAATTGAGAGATAGAGCAGTTCTAAGGGAAAAAGTGAAGAGCAGACTTTGTGGAGCCAGGAATAGTTTAAACCCAATTAGGTGGCGCTGCCGCTGTTGCGCTATGCACAAAAACGCGCAAAACCGCGCAAAAGAGGGTTTTAAGAGAGGAAGATGAAGGAGTTTGGAATTGACCCAAAATGGCCAATAAAACTACAGTTTCAAGTCAGTAACCACTCCCACAGGGGCAGGCAGGCTGCTCAATGTTTTTCACTGCCACTGATCAACAGAGAGACTTCCCTTTAGCCCAAGCAAAAAATGGCCTCCAAGAAACTTACAAACAGTTCAAGAACAGCAAGCCTGTAACTGAACTTTTTTAAATCTCAGAAAATTGGGAAAAAAGCAAGATTTTTTTTGTTTTTTTGTTTTTTTTCAGAGATAGCAGAGGTTCACAAGTATCAACAAGTTATAACAGTGTACATTTGTCAACTAAAAGGCAAATCAAGCAGATCCTGTTTTACTATAACGCGTTATCAAGATTCCTTACACACAGACTATGTGATTCACTAAATAAAGGAATTCTCTAAGCTCATTTTCAACATGGCCTTCCCCTTCCTACCTGTGCATCTAGGGGTGTCTTCCATATGTTTGAATTAATACTTGTTTGAATGGTGAACAGACTGGCAAAAAAATCAAATGCATAAATATTGCAAATAGCTGTCCTTTTCATGTGTGAGATCAAGGTACAGTGGAGACTGAGCATTTATCCTTTTTTCAGGAGTTGGTATATGTTAGTAGCAATATGTATGGAGGTGCAGGGGGCTTGCACCCTTGAAAAACAATGTTTATAGTTGTTCATTTTTTATTAGTTCAGTTTTGAAGAGTTTTTCAAGAACTTTCTACTTATTTGTTTCAGCAGTTAATATAGACTTGCCTTTAGTAAAACCTGACATTAAGAAGAACGTTAAGTGCCTTCTTCCTAAACTGAATACCACTATATCTCTGTATTCTTTACTAACTAGTTATCGATGAAAGAGCGCACTGATCTACATTAACTTACTCCTACTTGTAAAATCCACAAGGTTGAACATTTTCTTCATCTTGTTACTTGTTTTTAACATAAAGCCACCTCCTATTTCTAAGATCCTAATTCCACTCCTCTGCTCCACAGACTAAGAGTTAAAGAAGTAGTAGATTCTATACTAAGAGAAAAACCAGAAGACAGACTCATCACGTGATATAGCTAAAACATATCTCAGTATTTGTCAAGAACTGTTTTGAAGAATAGTAGAAACATAAGAATTTGGCACAAGGATTCCAATAGTTAAATAGAATAGCTTATGAGAAGTAGTAACATTTATTTAATGGAGTGTTAATAATAAATAAGAAAAGGTGGGTACAGGTAACAGTAAAAGTAACAGAGGCAGAATTACAAAGAGTAGGGTTGCTGTCAGTGTTGAGTAAAAGGACAAATAACAATACAGGGAAAAGGAAAAGGGAAAAGTGTGGAGGTGATTAGTGAATTTTGCAACTGTGCTATTATTAATTTTCAGTAATAGAGAAGAAATGAACAAAGAATGGAAAAAATAAGTTACAGAAGTTGAAAGAAATTGTAACATTATGTCTGGATGTATGTTTCCACCAGAGTCAGGAACTCCTTCTATCTGTCCCAGTTCATTTCCAAGTGAGTCTTCTCAAAATCCAAGAAAGTCATTATTCTATTGTATTCTTCCCTTATCAGAATCTTTATTGAACATAATTCTCATGGGTATGTCCATAGCTCAGATGGAAAGGCCCAATGGATTTAGAACCAGAAATTTCGAAGCATTAAATTCTACAAGCATCCAAACAGATTAGTATGGCTCTCGGTGCACATGGTAGCCTACTGTTGATTCTAGTTGACCTATTATTTCTTTACAAAGTCAGTGGCTTTACAAATCCCATCACTAAGGGCATAAAAGACCCATTAGTCACAGCCTATGAAATAAGTTACAGCTGCAGGTCACATAAAATGCTATTTTGACTAACTTTAATGCTAGTTCTAACAACTGGATGGGTAGAGACACATTTACCCCAGAGTTATCATATATGGCTCGACCAGATTTGGGATGTGAGCATTATTAAGTGCTTGAAAAGGTGTCAAGAACTTTTAAGTGTGTCTGCTTGAAGGTGTACATGGCTTGGTATTTTATGGTCCCTGTGAATGCTGGAAGGTGCATGTGGCTTGGCATTTTACGGCCCCTGTGAATGCTTGAAGGTGTACATGGCTTGGTATTTTACAGTCCCTGTGAATGCTTGAAAGTGTGCATGGTTTGGTATTTTACAGTCCTTGTGAACCCTGGAAGGTGCACATGGTTTGGTATTTTACAGTCCCTGTGAATGTTTGAAGGTGTACATGGCTTGGTATTTACAGTCCCTGTGAATGCTGGAAGGAGTACATGGCTTGGTATTTTATGGTCCCTGTGAATGTTTTAAGGTGTACATGGCTTCGTATTTTATGGTCCCTGTGAATGCTGGAAAGTGTACATGGCTTGGTATTTTACAGTCCCTGTGAATGTTGGAAGGTATACATGGCTTGGTATTTTATGGTCCCTGTGAATGCTGGAAAGTGTACATGGCTTGGTATTTTACAGTCCCTGTGAATGTTGGAAGGTGCACACGGCTTGGTATTTTATGGTCCCTGTGAATGCTGGAAGGTGTACATGGCTTGGTGTTTTATTGTCCCTGTGAATGCTGGAAGGCATACATGACTTGGTATTTTACAGTCCCTGTGAATGCTTGAAGATATACGTGTCTTGGTATTTTAGAGTCCCTGTGAATTCTGGAATGTGTACATGGCTTGGTATTTTATGGTCCCTGTGAATGCTGGAAGATGTACATGGCTTGTTATTTTACGGTACCTTTGAATGCTGGAAAGTTTAGATGGCTTGGTATTTTACAGTCTTTGTGAATGCTGGAAGGTGTACATGGCTTGGTATTTTATGGTCCCTGTGAATGCTGGAAGATGCCCAAGACTTGTTATTTTACGGTCCCTGTAAATGCTGGAAGGTGTACATGGCTTGGTATTTTATGGTCCCTGTGAATGCTGGAAAGTGTACATGGCTTGGTATTTTATGGCCCCTGTGAATGCTGGAAGATGCACATGGCTTGTTATTTTACAGTCCCTGTGAATCCCGGAGCGTGTACATGGCTTGGTATTTTACGGTCCCTGTGAATGCTTGAAAGTGTACATGGCTTGGTATTTTATGGTCCCTGTGAATGCTGGAAGGTGTACATGGCTTGGTATTTTATGGTCCCTATAAATGCTGGAAGGTGTACATGGCTTGGTATTTTATGGTCCCTGTGAATGCTGGAAGGTGTACATGGCTTGGTATTTTACGATCCCTGTGAATGCTTACCTCATACTGCTACTATCTTCTTATGCTCATATAAAAATCTTTCAAAGTGTCAGTTAAGAAAAAGATTGTGTTAAATAATTTAACTCCATTAACTAGTTTAGCTATAGGATAGGGTATTTTGTTTGCAAGATGATATGAAGGTATATTTATTGAGTATATATTTTTCATGTTTTAAAGTTTCCTAGTTAAATTGTCTGAAAAGAGCTATTACATATATATGTCAACATCCATACGTCCACATATACACAGCAAGTTACATACATGTACGCAGATAAATGTCCCCATAGGTATATACGGACAGAGTTAGAAATATCTAAGCAAATATATACACCCACAGAGGTACATATGACCAGACATCTGCAAGATAGCAATGGTAGATTAACAGACACATATATGTCCACATGCACCGTGAAAGGCCTTGACAGGCCCCAAACAATATACGTCACATACGAATTGGAATACCCTCCACCCAAACACATCCCCCCTACAAAACACTACCAAGCTCAATGTAATGTACGTGTGTCATTAAAATAGGGATTTAAATTAGCCCTTGGTCATGTTCCACATGTTGACATCACATCCCTCTCTCCCCCACCCACTAGGTGGCCCTGGCAGTACAGGCCCATCCAACCAAGGCCATCCCCAACCCATATATTCATTACCCACAGTTCTGCTTTCCCCCACCTGCTGCACACACGCAGCCACCATCTCAACCCTGGTTACCAGCCCATAGCTACCACACCACTACACATTGCTCCCCCCTCCACACATTCCCCCTCGGGACCCATCCCGTATGTTGTCTCGACCCAAGTATCCTAGGTCTGGCACACGCCCTAGTCCATGCACATAGCCATGGGTACCTATGTAATTCTGGGTGTAGATGAAAGTTGTATACCCAATGTATGGACTGTCCTGCGTGGGATGAATGATTACCTGTACTAACAATAGATTTCATGTGTGACTCTATGTACACTAACGGATTTAGTTGTAGGTATCACAAATCATACGTGGCACACAAGGTTGGCCGGTATGCACATGAAACAGTACACAGCAATAACAGGAAACATGACAGGATATGTAGCTACATACGTAGAGGTATGTGTTTGTATATATACCCATAACTACATGGAGATATACCTCTTCTTCTCTGTAGCACAAATGTAGACATACATAGACAGATATGTATATATATATATATATATATATATATATATATATATATATATATATATATATATATATATATATATATATATATATATATATATACCCACATATAGATATATATATATATATACATATATATATATATATATATATATATATATATATATATACAGACACCCATACATCCATATGTCATGATATATATATATATATATATATATATATATATATATATATATATATATATATATATCAGCAATATATATATATATATATATATATATATATATGTGTACATTTTGGAATATTTTCTGCTTAAAACCTGAGCTTTGGCCAGCTAAGATCTAACCTTATTCAACTGGATGTATAAGAGAATTTAAGTACCTTTTATGTGCACTTTTTTTCAAATAATACCGCATTTTAATTGATTTATTTGTGTTGCATTGAATATTAACTGAACTGCAAGTTTTGACTCTGTTTTTTCAGTTAGTGCTTGCTAGATTTTATTGCCTGTTAGAATTCCTGCATAGACAGTAATTGCAGTCAGGGGTAGTCTCTTTCATTGATATTCTGTTGCCTATTTAAGTGGTACATTTTGGAATATTTTCTGCTTAAAACCTGAGCTTTGGCCGGCTAAGATCTAGCTGTATTCAACTGGATGTATATGAGAATTTAAGTACCTTTTATCTGCAATTCAAATAATACAGCATTTCAATTGATTTATTTGTGTTGCATTGAATATTAACTGAACTGGAAGTTTTGACTCTGTTTTCTTAACACCCACCCTCCCTGGTTTTGTTTAGGTGTTAATCTTGGTGGCTTTGAAACTGCCCACCCCTCTTGTAAATTTGTGTTTGGATACTCCTTCTGGGCCCATCTCATTTGCTCACTCAACTGAGTGCAGTGAGATCATATTCTGATTTCAGGCACTCCTACTGTGTACAAAGAGAGCATCTGGGAAAGAAAAAAAAGTGTTTAAGCTTGTTTCCTGTTCTTCCTTTAAGTGGTCTAGACTGTTTGTTGGCTTCTGAGCCCCCAAGCCTTTTTATGTTGGAGGGAAGCCTTCTAGCTTAATTTTGTTTCTTAGAACTATCCAGTTTTCTAGTTTCAGCACTCAAATCTTTTTCTTTGAACTCAGCACTTGCTCAGAACTCGTTGTAAGCACTAAACAAGCTTCAAATTACTACAGCACTCAACTTTCCTCACTTGTCTAGCAGAAAGCAGTTTTTAGTACTTAATAAATAAGCACCTATCCAGGCATGTCTAAGGGTCAGCTCCCAATGATTTGTCCTGTCTACCTGATGAATCTGGGCATCTTGAGGCAATGCAGCAATTGCCTCACGTACACAGACAACCCTCTCCTCCTACCACCCAACACCACAACCTGTGAGAGATGCACTTATATAGCCAAACTTGAAGCAAAGCTCTCTTCATCCAAGACTGGACTAGGCAGTCAAGAGGAGAAGGTAAACACTTGCACCACATCACACTCATCACATAGTCCCTCAAAACCTATACCACCAAAACACACACATAGAAACACAAAACACACACCTACATTCGCTGAGGCCCTCAAAAAAAAACTGCCCAAGCATCATAGACCTCCAAAGCAGAAATGCAAGCAAACTCCACTCCCCAACACAACCCAAATGACACATAGCCCACAAACTCAGTGTGCCACTCAACCACAGCCCATAAGGCATAACAGCGTACCCAACACTCTAGTCATAGGTGACTCTATAGTCAGACACACTGATGTTCCACTCACCAGGCTAAACAAGGAGAAAGTTACTGTCAGCTGCCTGTCACGTGCCAGGATCCGCCACATAATGCACGCACTCAGGTCACTCCACAACAAGTACAAATATGACACTGTCATTGTCCATGTTGGTGTGAATGACCTGAGATGTACCTCTCTGGACTACATGAAAAGTGACATGGAGGAGCTCTTCGATCTTGTAGCCCAGGCAGGTATGACCCTAACCCTAAGTAACATCCTGCCATCACCCAGAATGATACCACAGTACAAGGACAAAATGATTGACTTCAACAATTGGCTAAGCTTCTGGTGTCATTCTAAGGGGATCCAGTATTTGCCTAAGATGACATTGTCGACAGACCATGATGCTTTGCCAGAGATAGCCTGCACCTGGCACCCTTGGGATTCTGGATAATGGATAAGGCTCTTGCCACCCCTATAGTGCCTTTTGTAGGCAAGGTTCAAATGACAAATTCACCACCGTAACAGATACAAGCAAGCAAAATCTGAGGGTAATGCTACTCAATGCTAGAAGTCTAAACCTCAAAATGCACTCACCCTAGGCACTCCTTAAAATGGAGAACATCGACATCTGTGCAGTGACAGAGACCTGGTTCAAAGCTCCAGACAGCACCCCTGCATTACTAGGCTATAATTCATACCACACCTTTCAGCCACTTAACCCGGAACGAAGCACTAAAGGTGGAGACATGTGCATATTCATTAAGGATATCCACACCTCCAGGCTAGTTGCACAGCATAATGCATCTGAGATTATCCAAGTGCAACTAACTCTGGGCAAGACCGCAATCCAAATTGTAGCTTGCTACAGA
This sequence comes from Protopterus annectens, assembly GCF_019279795.1. NCBI lineage: Eukaryota > Metazoa > Chordata > Ceratodontiformes > Protopteridae > Protopterus > Protopterus annectens. The sequence continues at coordinate 1,360,870,616 of NC_056745.1, forward strand.
CCCCCCACCATGCCTCAGGATTCCCACTCCTCATTTCTTGATACACTGGAAAGTATTAGGGTACAACCCAACACCCTAATAATGGGCGATTTCAACTACGCCACCATTAACTGGGAAAACTACTCATGTACCAACTCTTTTGCTCAACGTTTTCTGGAATTCATAAATTCCAGTGCCTTGGATCAACTTATTCACACCCCCACCAGGGGCAGCAATATCCTAGACCTGGTCAATACCAACATGGGCAACCGGTGTTCCACACCAGAGGTCAATTCCTTGTTGGTCAGATCCGACCACAAGCTAATCACCCTAGACATCCACATCCCGCCCCCACCCTCAATTCGGGAAACCACCGTAAAAGCTTCTCCAAAGCCAACTTCACACTTCTTAAGACAGAAGTGGCAAACTTCATGACACCCATGCAGACGGACAATAGAGGTACGACTTCTGAATCCTACACAAATACACTTTATAAGCACTTACACAAGTGCATGGATCATGCTATCCCTAATAAAACCAAGATGCTATTCTCCAAAAAAAGGAAGCCAATCTGGTGGTCCTCTGCCATAAACAAACTCTAAAACAGAAGAAAGAAATTGTTGCAAAAAAGAGTAAAATCCCATAACTGGAGGAACTCCCTGATCAACCTCAGTAAGAAGCTGAGATCCCTCATAAAATCCTCCAAGGCTAGTTATGAAAACAAAATTGCCACTGACTCTAAAGACAACCACAAAGCATTCTATAGCTATGTCAAGAATTTCAGTGGCAATACTCAGATCTGCTCTGAGTTACAGCACAATGGCACTAAATATACAGAACCAACGGATATTGCCAACATCCTGGAAGATAGGTTCATTGCTAACTTTACCCCCCTCTCACCCCCTAGAGGACCCAACTCTATACCAAAAGAATGCAAAGTTCCTGTAATCATGGCTGCACAGGTAAAAAACACACTTTCCAAAGCCAAGAACACAGCATGCATGGGACCTGACAATATCCCAGGCTGTGTTCTACATGAACTGTAAAATGAACTGGCACCCTACCTAAGTACCATGTTCAATCATAGCCTCACCCCAGGCTTTGTGCCCACTGAATGGTGCACCGTGATGGTTATCCCACTCCACAAAGGGGGAGCAACGACAGACCCTGGGAACTACCACCACATTAGCCTGACGAGCCTGGTCTGCAAGGCCATGGAACGTATCATCATGGAACTCATAAACAAAGACATTGGTAATCTCCAAACTCTGGACCCTACCCAGTTCAGGTTTGTAAAAGACAGATCATGTCTCCTAAACCTGATTGACTTCTTTGAAGCAGTCACCAAAGCCATAGATGAGGGTAAGGTGGTTCTCACAGCTTATCTAGATCTCGCCAAGGCTTTCAACACCATCCCCCACTCTGGAATTATAGATAAGCTCACTAAACTAGGTATAAATCCCTATGTCACAAGATGGGAGATCTCGCCAAGGCTTTCGACACCATCCCCCACTCTGGAATTATAGATAAGCTCACTAAACTAGGTATAAATCCCTATGTCACAAGATGGGTTGCCAACTGGTTCATGGACAGAACCCACACTGTGAAAGTAGCAGACTCCAAATCCAACTTCAGACAAGTGACAAGTGGAGTACCATAGGGTTCAGTCCTGGGTCCTCTCCTGTTTGGTATCTACTTCTCTGAAGTACAGGCTAACACAGAAGGTCTTTGGCTAACAAAGTTTGCAGATGACTGCAAACTAGGAGCCATAATCAAAACTCCTAACAATGTGGACATACTACAAAAGGGCCTCACAGATGCCTGGTGCCAAAGCCATGGCCTGAAACTCAATGCCAAAAAGTGTATTGTCATTCCCTTTGGTAAAATCTCTGTACCCATGAACTACCACATAAGTGGTAGTCTACTTAATGCCAAAAGTGTGATAACAGACCTTGGGACACAGGTGGACAGTAGTCTCTCCTTTGATAATCACATTGCCACAGTGGTCAGGAAATCCTCCTACGTGGCTCACCTCATCACAAAAGGTTTCTCATCCAGAAAAAAAGAGGTCATTGTTCCCCTCTACTCATCACTCATTAGACCCAATTATAGAGTACAATGCCCCTTTTGGTATGTACCTCACAAGACAGCTACAACAACTGGAAAGGCCACAGAAATACATCACAAAGCAGATTACTGGCCTCAAACAGATGCCCTACACAGACCGTCTCAAAAAACTCCAGCTTTACTCTGTCGCATATCGCCTACTCAGAGGAGATATCTGCCTAACATACAAAGCTATGTCAAACCCAGAGCTGTTGGACATGCTCCACTTAAAGAAATCCCAATCCCTCTGAGCTGCATGCTGTAGGGACCTAAACCTTGTCACCACAATAAACAGAACATGCTGGAGGGACAGATTCCTGTCCCAGTGACTTCCCATACTCTGGAACAGACTACCTATCCATGTCAAACAGAGCTCCTCATTAGCACTCTTCAATAAAAATCTTGATGAATAGATGGGAATTAGGAAATTCACCCCAGGGATCACTTCTGTGGTTCTGCTCAACAGAGGCACAGGAAAATAATTTTCTTGGGTGGTGAAAGCCAGGGCACATTTTTGGCTAGGCTTATATAGGCCCTAGGGCTAATAGCCTAGTACCTACCTATGAACCTATGAACCTATGTAAATATACAGAGATATATAGGTAGCATATGATACAGCAGTTAAGACTTACATATGTTCACAGGCCGTGCCAATGGGGGTGAGGAGCCCAATCAACAAACGTGTAACAGGTAGCATCAACCCCCCCCAGCTAGACAGGGGAAACATACAAACACACAATAAAAGTATACAAACCACTGCTTCCCAGACTACAGGCAGGATACTACCAGTGGGAGAGACCCACCAAGTCTAATCTTGAAACAAAGACAAGAATGTCCCTTGCGGGACAGCCCAAAAATGTAATCGCTATTTGGGCTTCCAGCCATTATACAGATAACCTACGGCAGGGCACGCATGTTAATGGACTACAAGGCTGGGGAAGCCTGATGACCCATGGGGTGAGACAACATACGTGATGGGTCCCGAGAAGTGGCAAGTGGGCAGTGTGTAGTGGTGTGTTTAGACCCGACCTGCACCCAGAGTAAGGAAGAGTGCTGAAGAGGATGTGTGGATTGGGAACTATGGGTATGTAATTATGGGCCTAGCCGTGCAGGTGTTGGCTGGAGCAGTTCTATGTGGACTGCCCCAGGGATGTAAGCAATAGTGTGCATTTAGCAGAGACGATGTCTAACGAGCAGCCATGCCTGGTACAAGTCCCACTGCAGCAAAGCCTAGTTTACATGGCAAAGGATGGTATAACCAGATGTGTTGTTGCAAACCCACTAAATGACACCAAAGAACACATGGTCACAACACCCCACTGTAGGCATGTAGGCTGAACTAAGTGGCATCACAAGGTATTATTGCTGTCCTCCCCCCACCCAGGGGTGTGAGTGTCCAAACCTACCCCCAAATGCAGGGTATATACACAACTGTCACTGGAGATGAAATGGCCATCTGTGGACCTTCCCGTCAGCCTTCCTGCGCATCCCTGGACATGTCCCCTACTATCATCCCCTCTGTGTGGCCCAATAACACCACTTACCTATCGACCCCTGTTTCATGACTTGTAATGTTAACAGTCACAAATAGGTGACACCCTCATCACAACTATATTGGCAGAATCTGGAACCCCCAACCCATGTGTATTACTGCAGCTGTCCCACATGACACATGCAAATAACACATGAAGGTAAACCTCAAGCACATCTGGATCACCACCTGCTCACCACCTGGTGACGTCCACCCCCCCACAACTAACAATATATACCCCTACACCAACTAGTGACACCAACACCTCCTGTCCTGCCTCGCATATAAATCCCAGCATCCTGCAAACCTGCACTACTGCTCCCCAACCAATCAGTCCAATGGCCTGCTATACAGTTCAAATGCCCCCCCCTCCACCTACCTACCAACACCTTCACTATTCACATCTAATCTACAACACAGGTATGGCATAACTAAACCTAACTCGAACACCTGAGTGTAACCTATACAGATCTGCTAAACTGGAATCCCACTTCACCTTACACTGACATTCGTCAACAGTCATACCTGACATGTACACCTGACTTAAGCATGTATCATACCGACATGTTAATGAAGTAGCATGAGGGTATGCGGCAGCAAGCGGGATTACATCTGTTTGGGCAGCGGTAAGCAATGCCCACACTGGTTAAGAAATGCAGAGGCCAACCCAGTATAAGACGCCGTAACCAGAGGTCACCAAGTCTGAGCCTCGAGCACACCAGCGCATACCTGCCAACACTTACACCATAGTGCCTTACGCACTCTGTAGGCAACAGCTCTTGTCATGCCCAGTAACAGAATGATCAGCACTCCCAGCCCCCCCCACCCTGCACACTATAGTCCAAGTGAGTTACCACGAAGGCATGGCAGATAGACAATCAGCTGCTGTTATCATGAACATAACATCCATTACAGGCAGTTAACAGTATAGGAAATGTATGTTAGTATGCAGATTAATACCAGCAAATATGTGCACATTACTCAATCACAGTATTCTGAGCAGGCTATGAGTATCAATGAACACTGCCCGTTCAAACATACTGTGAGAACAGTAGTCTTGCATAATACTGAAGAGAGGAATGAAAGACAGGGCATGCCGTGGGTACGTGCTTCATCCACGCAACTGGGAGATGAGGCTGGTCCAGTGTGTGAGCACACTGCTACATCTCAAACCCCCGGCAGGAAGCTATCAGTAGGAGAAACAGTGTAGACTTGCAAAGTCTACTCGTGACACAACAGGTCTGTCCCTGGAGGGACGAACCAAACTTTGTGGGTCACAAAGATGTGTCCACCAGTATCAGAGGAGGAGCAAGGGGAGTCTTGAACGTACGTGGTCTAACCGAATGGAGAGCCTGCAGAAGGTTGCATCAAGACAGTATAATGGAGGAGTACTGAGACGTGCAGAGAGAGAAATGTGTGGAGGTGTGGTATGGCAGGGCTAGCAACTGGAGAATGGATGGATGCTGTGTATGCGGAGCTCAGAGTCCAGGAAAGGGAGCATGGGTATGACATTAAGGTAAACATATGGAAATAAAGAAGAGCAGCAATAGTGTAGTGGGCAGAGCATCCGCCTAATGAGCAGGCATTCCCGGTTCAGGTCCCACTGCAGCACATTCCATTTTCCTAGGGAAATTTGTATATCAACATCATTTTGCTGTATAACCTACTAAATAACGTTTTTATTTGAACAGGAGTACTGCATTAAATGCATATGTGAAGTGTCAATGTCAAAATGACTAAGGCACTGTAAGCACAAATAAGCAGTAGTAAGCATAGATAAGCAGTTGTAAGCATGTGTATGTGTGTTTGCGTGGGGGTAAGCATTGCCAACAGAGATTAAGCAGGGTAGAAGCTAAATGAGTGTAAGAAAATGCACCCGGAGGTTAGCATCGCTTAGCTCTGCACAAACACTCACACCCTCGTACAACCGCTCAAATGTCCCTTAATCACGCTGTATCCAACAGCCGGTGTTCTGCCCAGCAACAAAATAAACAGCTTCTGCAAGGCCCGAACTCAGGACCCTGTATACCACAGTCAAAGTAGTTAACCACTAAGCCATCATAGCAATACATACAAGTACGGTATCAGCAAACTAATCCTCACCACAGGAAAATCAAACCAAACATGTGAACTGAATCTATATACAGTGTGATGTTGTATAACCTGCCACAGAACATAAATATGTAAACTGAAGTACTGCAGTAAGCATAGATCTGAGGTGTTATTGTAGTAAAGTGTAGAAGTCTCCAGGACCCCATACAGTGTATGTACACATGAATCACGGATAGCAGACACATATATAACCCATAATGAATAAGAAATCACTGCCAAAAGGCAAATATAGTGCTAATTAACTATTAAGCAATGCTAACTGCAGCACAACTCAACTCAGTAAGTGTAGGCAATGTGTAGGAGAGCCAATTCAATCTGCCTAGTGGTATACCTTTTTAAGCACTGCCAACCCTAGGTAAGCAGGTGTGCCCATAGCTTAGCCTTTTCAAAACCGGCCAATCACAGAAAAAGTGTGGGTAATTGGCCATATTTAAACCCCACAGGTGGGAATACTTCCCATAACTCGAGAAAAACTAAAATCCAAACGGGTAACCAAAGAAATACAACCGACTTACAAGAACTGCACAACACCAAAGTCAATGCGGAACAAAACATAGTATTAGTTAGTAAAGTGAAGCAAGTACTTTTTTAATGAAGTAAAACGCTTTTCGTCGCTTTCATAAAGCAACTTCCTCAGACAATACACAAACTCAAAACGCTCTTTAAATAGTAAAAAATGGTCACCTGACTATGTCAAGCCGGTAACATTGTTTTGTTAAAAAGATACACTTTAATACATTTAAGTCTGGTTTGATTTGTGTAATTAAATCACAAGTTAAATACTAAATGTGAAACTGTTCAAAGAGTGTTTGACAACTAAAATTAAAATCAAGACAAAACCAAACATTTTAAAAACTTTTTAAAATATATTAAACATATGTATGTGTATATGCCATACTCCTAGTGCTTATACATCTCAAAGTTATACTCTATGGTTGATCTAAGTACACCTAACTTCTCTTACAAAGAACATAAAAGTGTGTCATTGTTGTGTTCATTTATCTTCGGTCTAAACTTTTTAATTTTAACAAACATGTTATGTTGCAATGGTCGTTTAGACCAGGTGGTGCAAAGGCATTAGTTCTGATCTGCCATGATAGCTCTCTGTTGTCAAGTAGTAGACTATAAGGACCTCGTCTAATGTTAGATTGAATAAAATCAATTGCTGTAAATGTAAATTTGTGTCCTGGCTATATCAAAAGGTGTCTAGCCAAAGCATTCTCACTTTTTCCCATGTTGATAGCGTATATATGTTCATATATACGCTCTTTAAATTTTCGCTCTGTCTTTCCAATGTAAAAGACATTACACATGGAACACAGAGTGACATAGACTAGCATTTTTGAGTTACAGTTAAAATTGTTTTTCAAATGGTATTTTACTTTATTGATACTTACTACCCTACCTGTAGAAACATGTTTACACATGCTACAGGTACCACAAGTAGTCATACCTACGAGGTTAAATGGTCTTCGGTCACTCGTAGATTCTAATATTGATTTTAAGTTTCTACCTTTTCTGTAAATTATTTTTGGAGGCTCTTCAAAAATTTCTTTTAATGTCCTGTCTAAACTGAAAAGTCCCCAATTCTTGTATAATATGGTTCTAACTAAAGTAGAATTGAGGCTAAATTGAGTTATGAAACTACATTCAAAATTAGTACTTGAAGGTGAGTTGAGAGTGTCATTTAAGTGGGGTGTACCACTAATAAGATTACATTCAAAGTTAGTACTTAAAGGTGAGTTAAAAGTGTCATCTAAGTGGGATGTAGCACTGATTGGGTTGTTCGTACTGTTTTCACAGGGGACAAGACTTTCATGTTTGTGTAGAATAGGTTTAATAATGCCCATAAGTCTTTTCTGGAGCACTTCATGTATAAGTGTCTCTACTAAGACTTTGGGGTAACCCCTTTGTTTAAACATTCCTGCTAATAAGTCGCATTCATTTAAGAAGTCATGGTTGTTAGACACCATCCTGGCTGCTCTAATTAGTTGGCCTTTGACAATCGACCTTTTTTGTACTTGAGGATGTGAACTTGCATAATGTAAAAATGCATTACAGTATGTATCCTTTCTATGTATTTTTGAAATGTATTTACTATTAATAACGTCTTTAATTAAACAAATGTCAAGATAGTCTATGGATCCGATCTGAAAATTAAAGGTGAATTTAAGAAATCTAGTGGAGTTATTCAAGTAGTCGAGTAAGACATTAGCTTGATCTAAGTCACCTTTAAATAAAATAAAAATGTCGTCTAGGAATCGAGTATAGTATATGATCCTAGCCATATGTGTTGTATTGTTAAAAACATGGTGCTTCTCCCAGTACGCCATCACGGTATTGGCGAAGCTAGCACCACAGGGGGAACCCATGGCTACCCCCTGTTTTGTTCCACATTGACTTTGGTGTTGTGCAGTTCTTGTAAGTCGGTTGTATTTCTTTGAATACTTCCCATAACTGGTTGTAGCTTCCTACTGCAGGCAGAATGTCTGGTGTGGGTGAAGGCACTCGATTTAGAGCGCAGCGCTGAGGCATCCAGGAGTCCAGATTCATGGTATGGCTCCTGGTAAAACATCATGAGCAAAGACTACTGCAGGGCCAGTACCAGGGCTTGCAGTATAAAAACAGTGGCCTGGGACAGTCTTGCCCGTGACCTCACCAGTGTCACAGGTATCCCCTGGACTGGTGAGCAGGTCAGGCACCACCATGCTGACCTGAAGCAATGGAGGGGGGGATGTACTGGAACAGTGAATCCAGGAGTCTCGGCAGATGCTTAATGCCCCAGTACTAAGTGCTCATTCTACTAAGTAGTTAATAATTGCCTAGCTTGTGTATACTATGGATAGGTATGGCTAAATACCACTGTATTTCTCTGACAGCTACATATGAGCAGGCTACAAACCATCAAGCCCATGATGCTAGGTTGCAAAGGCTGCATCACGAGGCAGGTTAGTAATCATTCGGCATGTACTGTCAGAACAAATAAATATAAGAGCCTTAAAAAGTGTTGTACCAGTAGAAATAAATGTGTAATATCCTGTGAATAAAGGTATAACCCCTGGAGTGCTTCTGTTTACTCTTCTGTCATATGTTGTTGAACTTTGCATATTATACATAGTACTTTTGTATTAAGCAGTGCTACCCACACTGTGGTATGCAGATAAAATGTGTATGAAGTTCTGTATAACAATGTTGGAAGTGCCAAGAGGTCAGTCATATTGCACAAGTGAGGGAGACTTACACAGAAAACAGTAGAAAGCTTCACATCAATTCCCTGATAGCACAGTGTATTGTGATGTTAACTGTAATTTCATTTGTTACACACAGCAGGGGTTTGAATCCCAGGAGTGCTAGTAAGTTGTATGCATAAATATTCTCCACAACTGTACAGATTTTGTTACAATGTTCAGATAGAAAGCTGTATGCATAATTACACCCAACAACTGTACAGAATTTGCTAGAAGGCTCAAATAGAAAGTTGCACGAATATCCATACCCCACAACTGTTCCAATCTGTCCAGCATGTCCAGATAAATGGCCCACTTCACCAGCCTGGTACCCTGTTCCCCTGAAAAAATCAGTGTGATGATCCAAGAAATGTAGGCAGCTGTTAATGACATACAACTGATAGTCAGACGTGTACATACTCAGAGAATGTATATGAAAACAAACCTGTCATTCTAGCACCTCACCCAAAATGTATGAGAGCAATTCTCAACATATGTTGCATTAACACCTGCATCTTGTCACGCCTGTATGTAAGACACAGGTCACGTATATAATAATCTATAAACATACCAGTGTACAATATATGGTCATTGGGTAGTGTAATAATACATGTAAGGGACAGATCAGTGCAGTGACTAAGAATGTTGTGAAAACTACAAGGATATATTAGTTGTTAACTGAATCTCTCTCTCACCCCTACCATATGTGCAAAAATAACACAATGACATACCTCAACCAGTATGTGTACACTCCAGACTTATGTTGGGACATATGTCCTAATGGTTTATAAATATTCACATTTGTTTCTATGCATGTGCCATGTTAAAATACACCCATATTGGTGGCTTGTTGCCATCAATGAAACCTGCATGCTGTTGTAATGGCCACTGTTGTTCCATATATGCATGTGTTCTGCTTGCTCTGCAACTGTATTAAATCTGGTGTTTTGGGTTAATGGTAATACCTATGCATGTTGTTATAACTAATCCCAAATGCTGTTGACTATTATTAACCCATATCTGTCATAAACCTGCTACAACATAGCTCGTATGGGGAGGCCGGTCCCAGCGGGCCCACCTGTCCCACCTCAGCTGGCCATGGCACCAGGCAGCAGCACTTCTGGGGCCCAGCCTGGGACCTCCTCCTCCTCTGTTGGCCCTGCACCACCTTCAGATGGAACCCCGGGAGCGGGCGCGGAGAGGAACATGTCACACATTGTCAGGTCTGGGCCATGGTGCATAGGGATCTCGATATCGAGTTTCGAGACTGGCCACGCCAACCTGAGGGCTGAGTGGTGCAATTAGAGGGTGAGCCTGGCCCTCCTACACAGCCCCAGCACAGCCACCTTTGGGGCCGTGAAGGTGCAGTGGTGACTGCTCATGGGTGGGGACCTCAGTCCCATTGTTTCTATTTGGGGGCCCATGGGCTTGCAACTTCAAAACACCGCTCCCCATCCAAGGTGCCCCCCCATGTGTCATATACCACCCCTGTATGTTGTCTTGTCTGTCTTGTCTGTCATCCTACCCAATTTATCCTCCCCGAGCATACCTACTCTCCTTCCCCAACATCCCACTCTCACCTTAAAAAAACAAAAAAAGGGCAATCTGTTTCCAAAAAAACTCACGCCCCATACATAGCTGTCCATTTTACACACATATCCACTGGACACATGTAATTTGGTCTAATTGGCATCAAAATATATTATTGTTGTCCTCACCCCTCTCCCAGGGGTTGGAGTGTTCAAATGTACCTCCAAATTCATTGCATATGCACAGCTGTTGCTGTAGAAGAAATGGGCAGCTATGGACCTTCCCTACACCCTTCCTGCACATACCTAGCTATCTTGCCTACTGTCTTTCCATCTTTGTGCCCCTTTCTCACCACTTTCCTATCACCCCTTTTTCTTTTCTTTTCTTTTAAAGAAATTAGCATGGGGTAAGTGGTAGTATGCACTTTGAAGCAGCAGTAAGCGGGTTTCAGCCTGTTTGCACGGGGGTAAGCAGTGCCTACATAGGTTTAGCTTCTATATTGCTTAACCTGTGTAGGCACTGCTTACCACCACACAAACCTGCTTACAACTGCTAGAAATTGCCTAAAGCTGTCTGTATCTAATGGGCCATGTTCTGCCCAGCAACAAAACAAACAGCTCCTGCAAGGCTCAAATTAAGGACCCTGCAAACCATACACAAAGTGATTCACCACTAAGCTATGGCAGATATGCATAATCCTGATGTTTTCACAAATGTGCCATCCAGTCCGGTAATGCAGCAGTACAGAGGATGTATACCATCATCTAGATGTTATGTGTGGACATATATTAATCTGTAAACAGATACAACATATCTATATATTACATGTATACATATATATATATATATATATATATATATATATAGACATGTGTGTGTATGGTTGTACGAATATGTATGCCAATACTGTACCATGCAGTGGGGCAGCATGTAACATCAGATAGGATGGGAGCTAGAACAATGACATCTACCACAGTCTGTACACAGGCTAAAGTACATATTAACAATACACACACTGCTGACATTCACCATAAGTACACAGATCTCAGTACTGTACAATCATCCACAGAATGTCCAGGTTATGTATTGAAATATAACCTCTACTGTACATAAAATGTGTAGCAATCTGATATATCACTGGCTTGTTATCAGATATGATGACACTAATTATGGTGTACAGCACATATGCACCACTTCATGCACAACATATGTACAAAGGTTGACAGAGGTGTGGCTGGAAGCACATACACAGGGCCAATATTGGCATGTTGCTGTGATACCCTCATACATTTACTGTTGTAACAGGGTTTGTTGCAACATATGTCCTATGAGGGTTATGAAGTCAGTAACTGTCATGGCCTTCACCATCTACAGACTGCAATCCTCACACTACCTTCTGCAATCCACAAATAGATTCTCCGTGGCTAACACATGAAACAAAAGGCACAACACTGGCCAGTCTGCAGATGACCCTACAGATGGGGATTCCTCATAAACATGGAACTGACATAGCAGGTATTGCAACATGTACAACATCCATATCCTGACAAACACTGTCAAAGCAACATTACTCCAAATGCAGTATAGCAGCACGTACAGTCTGCAGTCAGGTCAAGCACACCCTCTCCTGTTTGTTGCCCTCTTTCCGCAGTGTATGTTGTTAGAGGTAAAACCCCAATCCATCTGAGATGCTGTTTGCCACACAACAGATCTAGTTCCTGCTCACAGTGAATGAAAAGGGCCAACACCACCATGATGTTCCTAGATATTTGAGTGTGTTTCCATGCAAATGGTTATGGGAATGTTACCACAGCTGTCCTACATGCGATCAGCTAGGAGAGTGCTGCAATTCATACAGAGGCCATCAGCTGATCATGAGCATCACTTAAAATACACATGCTGCTGCCTAAGCATAGCAGGTGTGGGTCTCCACATCCACCAAAGAGGGGGGTGGGAGAGGCAGACAAAGGCAAATACCTGTCAGGGAGGGGTGGGAGAGTAAAACTGTAGCATGTTTGTGTCACAAACCTACCAGCACAGGGTATCAAACCCCCGACAACTATGTAGTGCTATCAAAGTTAGATGCAGTTATTGGATGCACCACATGGGTTACCTGTTGTGCAGCACTCAGGACATATATGTGATTCTGAGTGACATCTGCAACAGGGATACAGTACATATAAGGTAGGTGACATGCACGTGCATGTCTGCATGAACAGGTGTCAGCATCAACACAGCCACAGTCTCACAGGGATGCACACACATTGACACACCTGGCAGGGCCAGGAGTACAACTCATCAGTAATGGGATTGCCACAACACATCACTGTACAGGTATCACATGCACCACATGGGTCATACAGAGGTTGTAAGGGCAAAGAGTATGAGGAGGTGTCAGACATTGGACAGCATGCTTCAGTATGTCCATGGGGGTTGTAGTGAGTGGGGATGTGGCCATGTGCACCATGCAACACACACACATACACACTGGGTGCCAGTACTGACATGCATGGGTGCATGTCTGCACGGGTGTGTGGTGGTCAACTGTGCCAGCAGGCTATACAAGGGTAGGTGATGGGTATACCTTGGCATCAGGCCACATGACAATGGTTTGCATTGTGGCTCAGGGCTGTAGTTTCTGCATTTGCCCACACAGGTGGGTATTGTATCCCCCATCCAGTCACCTGGGTGACTATTGTGTGTGTGTGGCCATTTCTGTGCATCACCTGCCATATATGTGTTCCTTAGTCCATAACATGGATGGTGTCTAGGATGTGCACACCTCCCACATGCATGTACAGTGACATGTGGAACTGTACCTGGAGTGTCTGGCCCATGTTGTGAACACGGATTATCATCATATGTGCCAGTCTTGCCCACCTGTGGCAGGAACTGGCAATGGGCAACAGGTTTACCCTGCACATACATTGATAGCATGCCAACAGCATTCCCTGATGTCAGTAGCATCTGTCCATACAGGGCATGTTGTCAAGCATGGTATGTCCATTGTGGGTCACATATGACGGCACCACAGGTGGTGCAGGTGTTCATTGGGGAACATGGAGGAGGTGCACTGTCTGCATGTACGTGCATATTGGACAGATGGGCAAGGTGATATGCCCTCTGTAGCCCACTGCTATCACTCCATAGTCACTATCGGTGGCCAATATGGAGTGTACTACCCACATATTGGCTGTTGCCTAGGCATGTGCGTGTATGACACATGGGTAGAGAGTGTGATCTGGGTAGTACTGGGGTTGCTAACTGTCATTGCCTGGCCTTGATGTCACATGTATGGGTATGGCTTTGCACCACAGCCTCTCAGCTATTTTACATCTGTTATCCCATTACGGTTGACATTGTGATATATAGTAGAGCCACCATATAAGAAATATGTAAAACCCACTCCACATTGGCCATGGGTGTCACAAACCCACAACCACCTCTACATAGGATATGAGTTACAAACACACACACACACACACACACACACACACACACACACACACACACACACACACACACACACACACCTGTCATGTCTTGGAGTAGAACCCCTACCTAATTATTTTATTACACTACAGCACTATTCAGTTATAGTATGCACCACAGACATTACTGGAATATTTTTCCCCAGAGGTGTATTTCACAATGGATGACATCAGCAGGATTACCAAAGTAGGGCATTTCATATGTACTGCGTGTGACTAGCCTATACTACATTGCTCCGTACACAAACATTGGAACACACACAAAACATTCAAAACTGCCACACTCCAGAAGTATGCAGTTACCGGACGCGCTACTGGGATTACTGGTCTATAACCTTCCCAGAGGTGTATTTCTAGGTTGGTGACATCAGCAGCCTTGGCAAACTTGAGTATATGAATTGTAAGGAGTGTGAGTACCCTAAAAAGCATTGCTCTTTACACAGTCAGAGACAGACAGACACATGCACAACCACACGCTCACACTTGCCAGGTCTGGGGTAGAACACCTATCTAAGTACTTTATCACACTACAGCAGTATGCAGTTACAGGATGCATTACGGAGATTACTGGGCTACAATCTTCCCAGAGGTGTATTTCTAGGTTGGTGACATCAGCAGCCTTGGCAAAGTTGAGTATATGAATTGTAAGGAGTGTGATTACCCTAAAAAGTATTGCTCTCTACACAGTCAGAGACAGACATACACACTTGCCATGTCCGGGGTTAAAACACCTACCTAACTATTTTATCACACTACAGCATTATGCAGTTATAGCATGCACCATGGAGATTACTGGGATATTTTTTATCCCAAAGGTGTATTTCACAGATGATGATGTCAGCAGACATGCCAAAGTAGGGCAATGGAGGCTGTAGTGCCTGTGAATGGCCTCAAAAATATTGCTCCCTTCTCTGATAAAGGAACACACACAAACATTCACACTTACAATGTTTGGGGATAGAACTCCTACCTAACTAGTTTATTATACTACATAGTTATAGCACGTGCCACAGAGTTTATTGGCGTACTCCTTCCCCAAAGGTGTATATCACACTGGATGACATCAGCAGCCTTGCCAAAGTTGAGTATATGAATTGTAAGGTGTGTGACTACCCTAAAAAGCATTGCTCTCTACACAGTAAGTGACAGACAGACACGCACACAAATACACACATGCAAAGTTGCCATGTCTGGGGTTTGACCTCCTACCTAACTACATTATCACACTACAGCAGTATGCAGTTACATTATGCACTATGGTGATTACTGGGCTAAAGCTCTCCCAGGGGAGTATTTCTAGGTGGGTGACATCAGCAGCTTTGCCAAAGGTGGGTATGTGAAGTGTACAGGGTGTGAGTAACCTAAAAGCATTGCTCTCTACACAGTCAGACATGCACGCATACACACACAGTTGACAGGTCAGGAGCTGGGACTCCCACCTAACTCCTTAATCACACTATGGCCGTACAATGTTACAGGACCTACTACGAAGATTACTCGGCTACTATTGTCCCAGAGGTGTATTTCAAGTTGCGTGACATCAGCAGCCTTGCCAAAGGTGGGTATTCAAATTGTAAGGGGTGTGAGTAGCCTAAAAAGCATTATTCTTTACACAGTCAGTGACAGACAGACACACAGGCATACGCACACACAGACTCACACATGCACAGTTGCCACGTCTGGGGTTTGACCTCCTACCAAACTACATTACCACACTACAGCAGTACACAGTTACAGCATGCACTAGAGAAATTACTGGGCTACAGCTCTCCCAGGGGAGTATTTCTAGGTGGGTGACATCAGCAGCCTTGCCAAAAGTGAGTATGTGAAGTGTACAGGGTGTGATTAACCTAAAAGCATTGCTCTCTACAGAGTCAAACATGCACGCATACACACACAGTTGGCAGGTCGGGGGCTAGAACCCCCACCTAACTCCTTAATCACACTATGGCCATACAATGTTATGGGATGTGCTATCAAGATTACTTGACTGCAATCATCCCAGAGGTGTATTTCAAGTTGCGTGACATCAGCAGCCTTGCCAAAGGAGGGTATTCGACTTCTAACGGGTGTGAGTAGCCTAAAAAGCATTGCTCTCTACACAGTCAGTGACAGACAGACCTGCACATATATGCACGCACAGACTCACACACGCACAGTTGCCACATCTGGGGTTTGACCTCCGACCTAACTACATTATCACACTACAGCAGTACACAGGTACAGCATGCGCTACGGAGATTACTGGGCTACAGCTCTCCCAGGGGAGTATTTCTAGGTGGGTGACATCAGCAGCCTTGCCAAAGTTGGTCATGTGAAATGTAAGGGGTGTGAGTAACCTACAAGCATTGCTCTCTACACAGTGAGTGAGAGACAGACACACACATGAACAGTGACACACACTCACACACACAGTTGCCACGTCTGGGGTTAGAACTCCTACCTAACTAGTCTATCACACTACAACACTACGCAGTTATGGGATGCGCCACAGAGATTACTGGCCTACAATTTTCCCAAAGGTGTATTTTACATTGTATAAACTCAGCAGGCTTGTCAGGGTACCACTATGGGGTGGCAGTGTGTGCATGGCCCATACACCATTCATGTAGGGGTGACATGCCACAGGAGGACACACATGGGGTCATATGTCACAGGTGCATGTCTAGGGCAACTAGCTGACTATGTCCTTATACAGCCATGTTGCACAGCTGGCACATGGACCACATAGTCTGTGGTGCTGACAGGTACTGGTCGCTAGTAACTGCAGTGTGTGACATCTGCAACAGATGTGTTTGGGGCTTTTTGGCTGTGTGCTAAGTGGAACAGGCATGGATGGCTCCTTGTCACAGTCACCCTCTTCTACAAATTTATATCAATCTACCTTTGGCATATTTTGGTGTGTTGTCCTTACATATATGTCTGTATTCCTATTCACTGTGTTTGCATGGCATGAGTGGTGCATACTGACATGTGTCTGCAGTAACTATTGCAACCGCTGGATATGTCTGGTCCACTGGTTTTTGCATACATGGCCTTCATGTGTTTAGGTGTGTGAGCATGCCCAGTATGACCTTTCAGTATGTTGATGACTGACATTGCCTTCATTTCTCTAAGTGTGTGAGCATGCCTAGTAAGGCCGTCTCTTATGCATGTGTGGAGCATGTCTGGTGGTTTGTACTGCACAGCTGACCTTTGTGTTGTACACCGACAGGTAGCATGTTGTGTCTGCTGGGTATCCACCGATCATTTGGCATTGACTGTTGCAACATGTCTGCATAGCGAGGGGTACACCTGACTATTTCTGTGTTTCTACACAGGATTGGGGGTACACCTGACTGTTACTGTATTTCTATGTGAGGTGGGGGGGGCACACCTGACAGCTGTACATATTTGTTAGGACTGTACTGGTATGTCCTGTATTTCGATTCTATCAGTAGTCTTACCCATCATTCTGGCTATGCCATACCGGTGTACTTCTGTTCTTATCTTTTGATTGCATACACATTCGTTTTTGACTTCCTAGCTGTCACAACTGACATCCCACTACCTGGCCTGCTGTGGTCTGTCCATGTAGGCCTGGGTGGGGGTCACCCATACCTCTCATTCAGAGGCCATGCTACGGCATTTGTTTGTATTTGTCTACACCTGTCCTGCTGGCTGTGACTGTTGTTGGGTATGTGACCCCCCCCTCCTGACTGGCATATGTGAGTCACTTATCCTGTGAGTGTCCCAGTATTGCAGGTGGTGCTGCAGGACTGTCTATGTCAGATACACATAGTACACTGCCTACGCATGGTTAGGCACAGGTAGTGTAATGTTTGGCATCCCTTTTACTGTATGTGAGAGTTGGAGAGAGGTGATATTCCCTGGGTCCTTCCCGTGTTAGTGTATGTGCTATGCATCGCCTCTTTGCCAGGGCCAGGGCATACTGGGCATGCCTCCTTCTGCCTACTGGGGCAGGCTCAGGTTGTTCCTCCTCCGAGTCACTCTGTGCCTGTGCAGGTGCCAGTGCAGGCCTTGGCATTGGTGGGGGGCTATATAGCCATGCTCCTTGCTGCTCCTGCTGCGACTGTTTCTGCAGGATCATATTGTGTAGCATGGCACATACAAGGATGATTTGGGTGCATATAGTTGGTGAGTACTGCAAGGCTCCACCGGATGTGTCCAGGCACCGGAACCATGACTTGAGCATCCCAAACACATGCTCTATTATGATTCTTGTTTGTGCGTGTGCCTCATTATGGAGTTCTTATTTGGGTGTGTGTGCATTTCTGATGGGTGTCATCAGCCACAGCTCCAGTGCAGATCCAGCACCCCCCACTAGGTGACCATGTGGGATGTCCCCATTGGCAAATTTCTAGTACAGCTGCATCAGATACCAGATGTGGGAATCGTGATAACTTCCAGGGCAGCAGGCACACACACTCAGTATTATGCCCTGGGCATCGCACACGAGCTGGCAGTTGATGGAGGGGACGCCCTTGTGGTTGATGTAGACCCTACCCTGCTCACCAGGTGTGGCTTTGATGCATATGTGCATGCAGTCTATTGCACCTACTACCTCAGGGTATTCCACTATTTGGTGGAAGAGACTCATACTGCCGGCCAGTGTCTCATGGGTGAGGGGGAAATATATGTGCTCACTGACATGTGCTGCCATGGCATCCAGGAACTGGTGGAGTACCCCAGATGCTGATGCCTGTGAGAGCTCCATCATATCCCCAGTTGGCCTTTGGAAGGTACCTATAGCTAGTATTCTTAGGCCTACACATACCTTCGTTTCCACTGGGATGAGTTCCACTCTGTTAGTTCGGTGTGTCAGGTGTGGCCTGCACAGCTCAACAATCTGCTGTACGAGGCCCCTGTCCACCCTATAGCGCTCCACTATCTTCAGCTCATTTAGCCCTTGGTAGGTCACCCTGGGTCTGTACACTCTTCTCCGTCTCCTCACTGTGGGTTGGTCAGCAGCATTCCCATCCTCTCCACCCTCAGCCTCATCCACAAGTTGTATGATAGCTATTGTAACCCCTAACATTTTGCTGTTGTGAGTGTTAAAAGTTTCCCGCTTGTTTACACCGGTGGTGTAGGGTGTGGGAATAACTGGAGCGGTAGGTGTTTGCATAGTTTATAGCGGCATTCTGGGCTGGGCTGGTCTGCTGCCTGTGTAATTGGCTGCTTCCAATCCATTTCACCTGACAGTGAACCTAGTACCCCTTGAGTAACTTTCTACTGCTGCTTTCCCTTCCCATTGCCCTTCTGATTCATCCCGGGGCGTGCTGCGTAATTGGTGTACTGCAACGTACACACTGCTGCTATTTCCTGGGTTCACTTCCTTTATCTTCCTGTAGATCCCGTTGCGCGGCGCGCGCACCCGGTTACACTTTGTTGTACGTGCTGGGCAGGTTTAGACACACCTCCTGGCTTTGCTGTGCTAAGTTGCATGCACACCCAAGCCACAGGGCTCCAATCCACTGACAGTATGCCTGACACTCCCACACATGATGTCACCTACCTCCTAGTCTTGTACTCAGGTATTCATACTCATACACTGTTGGGACCTGCCTCACATGCTGGGGAAAATGGGGATTCACTATCCTTCCCCTCATTTGCATAGAATTGCTGCTAATGCATAGTTACATGTGTCACACTTTGCATCCCCCCTTAGCAACCACTACTCACTGGCCAGATTGTCTTTTGCCTGCCATTGACTTGCATAGTGGAATACTGTTTTTAGTTAGACTGTTTGTTTTAGGTTTATTTTCTTATCTCCCTGCCGATCCCATTTGCACGCCGCTGCCCTATGCTTCAATGGCTGTGATCGGTGGACATATTATAAAAGTTGTATTTTGTATATTTGGTATTGTTTGCAATCCCGATGGCCTTCTACTTGGCCATTGGCATGCTTCCTCCATGATATGCAGCCTTTATTTGGAGCTGTCCTAGTTCCGTTTTGGAGTTTGCAGTACCGTAATTGGTTACTAACCGAGTACATTTCTGCATATTACGCTAGTCCTGCACACCCTGATTCCTGCTTCCTGGATGGCAGATTTACCTCATTTGCATGGTTTTCACCTGCAAATGGGGTGATTTGCATACGGGAGCTGGGGACGTGCAGCACTAGTGCTACAGTGCTCGTGCATGTCAGGCATGAACTACGTGGATCGCTCAGCTTCCATATTGGCAAAATTTAATCTTACACTAATCATGCACACCGTGCAAGCTTTTGGGAATCCGGGGGCAACATTAAATCACTTCTCAGAAACTTATAGGCTACAGAGTATAGAACTAAATTCTTAAGCATATTCTCATAAGTCATTAACAAATAACCTTTAATTTATCTTGTTAATATTTTCTGCATTTGCTCCAGGGACTTCAGTTGTCTAATGTTATAACGAAAATGATCCACGATATTCAACAATTAAATGAACACTAGTAATCTAAATCTGCAATAGAACTTGTTTGTCTCTGCTAGAAAAAACATTGCAATAAATTTTTAATTAGACCATAACTTTTTCAGATTACTTGTCTAGCATTAACCTCATAATTCATCTGCCAGGATATACAAGCCCTTTAACAAAACTGATGGCTTACACATTTGGTTATCCAATGCATATGAAAATATTAAATTTCTTGGTCCAAAATAAAGTATCATGCACATGTTAATATTAAATTTCATAACTTTAGCATTTACCCAACTAGTCAATAAAGCCAGACGATTTTGCATGAAATAATGATCCCTTAGATTAGTAACTTTGCAACCAATTTTCATATCATCAGCAAACATACTAAGCCAAACATTTTCAAGGGCTTTCATCAAAAATCCAAAAATTAATGGTCCCAATGCTGATCCTTGGGGCATAGGTCTTTCAGACACTTTTGGGTCAGAGTATATATCTCTGATTCTTACTCTATAGTTCCTGTTGGTTAACCAATCCATAACTCATCTAGAAACATACCTGTTTCTAAGTAAGTTTTTCAAAGTGTTCAAGAAAATGTCATGTGGAACTCAATCAAATGCTTTGGCCAGATCCTAGTATACCATATTAAGAGGTATCTCTTCATCAAGAACACTCACAACCAAATAATTGAAACTTAACAAATTTGTAATACATGAACTCCCACTGATGATAAATCCATGTTGAAAAATATCCGTAGTTATGTCAAACATACCACTGAAGGACAAACACAGTCCACATTCAAAACATTTCTCAAGAATCCATGTTAGACTTACAGGCATATAATCAGAAACAGTCAAGCTAGCCTTACATTTCTGTACAGCTACCACTGTGACCTCTTTCCATTTTTCTGGGACATATCCAATTTCCAAAGATTTCTAAAATAGGTAATTTATGCAGGGGACCAGACTTAAGGCAGTACCCTTCAAAAATGACCATTTAAACCATCTGTCCTAGCTAAAGAATTGACATTAATATCCTGTAGCACTTTCCTGATATCCCATTTCTTAAAAAAGTGGACAATCCATATACAGAATTTTATCTAGACTGGAAGTTGTGTTCATGTAATACAATGTACTGAAAAATCCTTCATTGAGCATATTCATAAGAGTATCAGGCTTTGTATTATAGGCTCTGTTACATAATTAAACCCATCAAATAAAATTAATCTAGAAATGTTCAAACAATGCCTTTTTATTCCCCTGGATTTACTAATCTTCCATGCAGGACTAGCTTAGTCCTGCACGGAAGTGGCCATTTAGGAGCAGGATGGCAGCACGCCATGCATATTAATGAAGGCGCGCTGCCTGAGCTCCTAATCTTACATGGAGTGTTTAAGAGTGCAGGGGGCATGTCTGAGAGCAGAGCTCCCAGAATATAAACGCCCCTGCAATGAAGAATAGCAGAAAGCCCTAAAAGAATGAGCGAGACTGCTCATAGGTGTCCGCATACCCCAGCAACATCCCCCACATGTACAAGAGCAATAGTAAACACAAGCAATATAAAGATCCTTTCTTTTTTATGAAACAGATTAAATTTAACCGTAGGTGCATGGGTTTTCCCATCGCTTAGCTAGGGTAATGCAGCTTAAATGGCAGAAGAGGATAAAGTGGAAGATATATGCAAATGAAGCAGTATAGCAATAGTGTAGTGGGCAGAGCATTTGCCTTACAAGCAGTCATTCCCGGTTTGAGTCCCACTGCAGCACATTCCATTTTCCATGTCAAATCACGTCATGACCAATAGTTTTAGTTGCATAACCTACTAAATAACATATATTTGTGAACTGGAGTACTGCATTAAATGCAGATGTGAGGTGTCAGTGTCATAATGTTGCAAAGTCCACAGATAATCATATATGCCCATATAGTATACATACACAGGAATCAGGGATACAAATGGAAGGTAAAATGTGTAATAAATGATAACCCCATACAGCTTCCAAATCCCCCACCTTCCCAAGAACCATCACACATTACTGTCTAAATTAGTGCAGTGGTAAGTGGGAGTAAGCACTACTGAGCAGTACTAAGTGGGAGTAACCATATGTTAGCACTAGTAAGTGGGTTTAAGCCCATTTGTGCGGGGGTAAGTAATGCACACACAGGCTAAGCAATATTGAAGCTAACTCTCTGTAAGCATTATTAACCCAAGGTTAGCAGTGCTTACCCTCACGCAAACTCACGCAAACCCACTTACAACTGCTTAAAAGTGCCTTAATCACTCTGTATCCAACAGCCCTTGTTCTGCCCAGCAACAAAATAAACAGCCTTGCAGGTCTTGAACCCAGGACCCTATACACTAGAGTCACAGTAGTTAACCACCAAGCCATTACAGAAGTATATAAGAATGAGGTATCACCAAACAAATCCTCACAATAGTAAAATCAAACTGAGCATGTGAAAGGAATCAGTATACAGTCTTATGTGAACTGGAATACAGAAGTAAGCCCAGATGTGAGGTGTAATGGTAACAGAGTGTTGAAGTCCCCTATTACACACAAGGACCTCATACAGTGTACGTACACATGAATCATGGATACCAGACATATATACATATATATATATATATATATATATATATATATATATATATATATGATGTAATGAATAATAAATCAATGCCAAAAAGCAAATGTAATGCTAAGTAAATATTAAGCAATGCTAAGCATTGCACAGGCCAGCTTAGTTGGTGTAAGCAATGTGTAGGCCATCTAACTCAATTTGCCCAGTGGTATACCCCTTTAAACAATGCCAACCTTAGGTAAGCAGGTTTGCCCACAGCTAAGCCTTTTCAAAACTGGCCAATCACGGCAAAGTGTGGGAATTTGGCCCTACTTAAACCCAACAGGCAGGAATACATCTCAGAACTGGTTGTAGCTTCCACTTGCAGGCACCATGGCAGAAAGGGGAGAGGAAGTGCGCTTTCAGGCGCAGAGCTGGAGCATCAAGGAGTCCAGAGTCATGGCAGGGCTCCTTGTCAAAGGCCATGAGTAGAGACTGCTGCAGGGCCAGTACCAGGGTTCCTAATATAAGGCAGACACCTGGGACCATCTCGCCCGTGACCTCACCAGTGCCACCGGCATACTCCAAACTGGTGAGCAGGTCAGGCATCACTATGCCGACCTGAAGCGGCGTAAAGGGGATCTCTTGGATCAGTGGATCCAAGAGCTAGGATGGCAGGGGTTGTCCCAGCTGTGTGTAAGTATCACTCCACTACCTGTTTAATAATTGCCAGCTCATGTATATTATGGATAGGTATGGCTAAATATTCCTCGTAAGTCTGGTACAACGGCAAGTGAGCTGGTTGCGAAGCAGGAGGCCCATGGATGTCACCTGCAGAGGTTGCGACACGAGGCAGGTTAGTAATACTCTTGCATGTACTGTCATAGGAAATAAATCTAAAAGCATTAGTAAGTTAATTGCCAGTATAAAACCGGTATTGTTTAAGGCAAGTACTGCATACACTGGAGAATATGGCAGGAAAAGTCTCATATAGTTTGTTTGTAAATAAAAGCATAATAGCCTGATAATGAAGGTCTAACTACTGGCCTGCATGTTTATACTCTGGTATCATATGGTAATGTAGATTTGCAATCACTTAAATGTACTGTTGTATTAAGCACTGTTACCCACACTATACAACATAAATAGAAACATACTCGGAGGCTTTAAATAAAAATCTGCCTAAGCAGCAGAGACCTCCAAAGCAGACACCCAAGCAACCGCTACCCCAAAACAAAACTCGTGCAACACATAGCTCACAAAGCCAGTGTGCCGAACAGTCACAGCCCTTAAGGCTAAACAACACACCTGATACACTTGTAATAGGTGACTCTATTGACAGGCACACTGACGTCCCGCTCACCAGGCTGAACAAGGAGAAGGTCATGGTGAGCTGCCTGTTGGGCGCTAGGATCCACCACATAACACAAGCACTCAGGTCACTCCAAGGCAAGTACAAATATGACTCAGTCATTGTCCATGCTGGTGTGAATGACCTGAGACGTACCTCCCTGGACTACATGAAAAGAGACATAGAGGAGCTCTCTGAGCATGTAGCCCAGGCCGGTATGACCCTGACCTTGAGTAGCATCTTACCCTCACCAAGAATGATGCCACAATATAAAGACAAGATGATCAATTTCAACAATTGGCTTAAGTATTGGTGTCATTCAAAGGGGATCCAATGCCTGTCAGCCTGGGATGACATGCTCGACAAGCCACGATGCTTCACTAGGGACGGCTTGCACCTGTCACCCCTGGGCTTTTGGATATTGGCAAAGGCTCTTGCTACCCCCATAGTGCCTTTTTTATGCAAGGCTCAAAAGACAAACCCACCTCCATAGGTATCATAAGGGATAAGAAACTAAGAGTAATGCTACTCAATGCCAGAAGTCTGAACCTCAAGATGCACACACTCGAAACTCTCCTTAGCATGGAGAACATCGATATCTGTGCAGTAACAGAAACCTGGTTCAAGGCTCCCGAGAGCACCCCAGAACTACCAGGTTATACCTCATACCATGCTTTTCGACCCCAAAACTTGGACCGTACTACAAAAGGAGGGGGAGTATCAATATTCATCAAAGATACCCACACCTCCAGGTTGGTGGCACAGCACAAAGCATCAGAGACTATCCATGTGCAACTAACAGTGGGTAAAACTGCCTTCCAGTTTATAGCCTGCTACATACCACCCTCCAAACCCAGGAACCCCACTCAGCCTTCCTAAGAACACTGAAAAATATGAAGGTCTCTCCAAACACCATTATATTGGGTGACTTCAACTACCCAAACATAGACTGGGAACATTACTCTAGCTCCAACACCCTAGCCCAAAGGTTCCTAGAATTTATAAACTCAAATGCTATGGAACAACTTGTTACCACTCCCACAAGAGGGGAAAACATACTGGACCTGATCATCACCAACATGGGGACTCTATGCTCCAGACCAGAAGTGTATCCCTCACTGGTAAGATCAGACCATAAACTAATCTCACTGGATATTCACATCCCGACTCCACCCCTGCCCTGAAAACCACAGTGAAAAACTTCTCTAAAGCAAATTTCACACTCCTCAAAACTGAGGTGGAATCCTTCAAAGCCCCTGGGCCTGTGAAAAATATGGCCCAGACCGCAGAATCCTTTATAAACGCATTCTATGAACACCTTCAGGAATGCAGGGATTATGCAATCCCAAATAAAACCAAGACCCAATCCTCCAAAGGCAGACATCCTGTCTGGTGGACCCCAGCCATAAACAAACTATACAATAGAAGGAGGAAGCTACTACATGATAGAGCAAAGTCCCAAAATGGGAAGGCATCTCTGATCAGTATTTGCAAAAAACTACAGGCACTCATAAAATCATCTAAGGCCAGCTTCGAGAGAAAAATTGCACAGGACACTAAGGATAATCACAAGGCTTTCTTTAGTTATGTTAGGAACCTGGGTGGGAATTCCCAGATATGCTCAGAATTAGTCCAAAATGACAAAAAATACACCAAACCCGCAGACATTGCCAACATCCTAGCTGACAGGTTCAGTGCAAACTTCTCCCCCCTCCCCACCAAAAGGGCAAATATTTATCCCAGCAGAGTGCTGCCCCCCTGACATCTCAGATGCTCAGGTAAGAGCTGCCCTCTCCAAAGCAAAAAACACAGCATCAATGGGACCAGATGGTGTTCCGGGGTGCGTCCTACATGAACTCCAAGAAGAGCTAAACCCAAACATAAAACTGCTGTTCAGTCTCAGCCTTACTACAGGATATGTACCCAAAGAGTGGCGTACAGCAACAGTGGTCCCTTTCCACAAAGGTGGTGCCTCAACGGATCCCGGAAACTATCGCCCCATAAGCCTGACTAGCTTGGTCTGCAAAGCTATGGAAAGGATCATCATGGACCTCATAAATAAAGATATTGGGGACCTACAGACACTGGATCCTACCCAGTTCAGCTTTGTTAAGGGCATATCCTGCCTCTTAAACCTGGTTGATTTCTTTGAAACAGTCACCAAGGCCATTGACGAGGGGAAGGTGGTCCACACAACCTACCTGGACCTCGCAAAAGCCTTCGATACAATACCCCACTTGGGCATTATAGATAAGCTCACCAGCTTAAATATAAACCCCTATGTCACTAGATGGGTTGCAAACTGGCTCAAGGACAGAACCCACATGGTTAGAATTGCTGGAGCCATGTCAGACTCCAAACCAGTTACAAGTGGTGTCCCCCAAGGCTCAGTCCTGGGACCTCTCTTGTTCGGTATATATTTCTCAGAGGTACAGGCCAACACAGAAGGACTGTGGCTGACTAAGTTCGCAGATGACTGCAAACTGGGCGCCATAATCGACTCTCCAGCCGACACAAGCATCCTCCAAAAGGGCCTCATAGAAACAGACAACTGGTGCCAGAGCCATGGCCTCAAGCTAAAAACCAAAAAGTGTATAGTCATCCCCTTTGGCAAAAACAAAGTGCCCACAAATTACCACATAGGTGGTAATCCATTAAGTACAGAAGACGTAATTAGGGACCTGGGGACCCAAGTTGATAGCAATCTCTCATTTGACAACCACGTGGCCAAAGTGGTTAGAAAAACATTTTATATAGCCCACTTAATCATGAAGGGATTCACATCTAGATCAGGGGAGGTCATCGTGCCTCTTTACTCATCCCTCATCAGGCCCATAATTGAGTACAATGCCCCTTTTGGGATGTACCTTACCAGACACCTGCAGCAATTGGAAAGACCCCAAAAGTACCTCACCAAGAGGATCATAGGGCTCAAACAGATGCCATATGCTGCCCGGTTAAAGAAACTCCAGTCTACTCAGTGGCATACCGCCTGCTCAGAGGCGATCTGTGCCTGATGTATAAAGCCATGTCCAACCCGGAATTAATGGACATGCTGCACCTCAGAAAATCCAAATCTCATTGAGCTACTCGCTCGAGAGACTTGAAGCTCAGCACTGAAATAAATAGGACATGCTGGAGGGACAGATTCATAACCCAGATGCTCCCTTTACTCTGGAACAAAATCCCAGTCCAGGTTAGGCAGAGTCCCTCATTGACTCTTTTCAAGAGGAATCTTGATGAGTGGATGGGAGATTGTAGGTTTACCCCGGGTATCACTTCTGTGTCACTGTTAGACAGAGGCACAGTATACTAACCTCGAAAAAGGGCATAGTAAAATTAATTAAAATGGGTGGCAAAAGCCAAACACACTCTGGCTAGGCTTATAAATGCCCTAGGGCAGATAGCCTAGTATGAACCTATGAACCTATGAACCTATATGACTGATGTAGTCCCCAGAGGTCATTTAGTACAACTAAGAGATACATAGACAGAAAACAGTGAAAAAACAGACAACAAAATCTGAATAGCAACTGAGACATGAACTGTTGTATTTTTTAGCACACACAGCCATGGTTCAAATCCTGGGAGTGGTAGTAGTCTGCATACAGAATCATACCCCACAACTGTACAGATATGTCCAGAATGTCCAGTAAATTGGCCCATGTCTGCTGCCTGTCACTCTGCTCCCCTGGGAAATCATGGGATGATCCCAGATGTATAGGCAGCAAACAGGAAATACAACTGATTGTCATACATCTACAAGAACAAACCCATCACTCTAGCAACTCCCCAAACTGTTATGAGAGTAATAAGCCAAGTATGTCCTATCTATACTCCTATGTTTTCAGACTGTGACCAGATTGTGTACAGTAACAGAGTGAGATGTATGTGCATAATACTAATGTGAAATCTGATACTTTGTGTGGCAACATTCAGGTAGTGCTAACAAACATTGCTCCCAAAGGTATGTCGGATATGAACACTGTGCCAAGAAATAAAAGCTTGATACCCTGTACTGGTACTGTTTACTCTGGTATTGTATGGAACTGTGAGTGTTGCAGTTGGTCTGAATAATAAGGTATCACTGATCGCTGTCAAACACACTGTGCTACATAATATAACTGTGTAGGAAATCCTGTATAAGAGTGTTGTAAGTCACTGAAGGTTGAAGAGGTCAATAGTCTACATATGTCCCAGTTCACTTGCATGTGGTCAAGACATGGCCAGAGTCTGTGCAAAAAGAGATGGACAGGTTTGTGCATAACATCAACCTGGAATCTGGGAGTATGTGTAGAAACAGTTAGTGTTAACAAACAATTCCTCCACAGGTATACCAGGTAAGAGGTGTATACTGCAGGTAAAACCAGTTCATGTATAAAGATGTCGACTGCCATATCACTGTCCAAACTAAGGCAACAGGGTAGTGTAGTACTACTTGTAAGGTACAGATAACAGCACTGACTAGGAAAGTAATGCTAACTACTGGAATATACTAGTTGTTAATTGACAGCGTTCTCTCTCACCCACCATATCTCCAACAATATACTAAATACCCACCTCAACTGGTACATGATGACTCCACTGTTATGTTGGGACATATGTCCTATTGGTTAATAATTATTTAAATCTGTTTCTACGCATGTGCTATGTTGAAATACTCCAACATTGGTGGCATGGTGCCATCAATGTATCTGCATGCTGTTGTTATTACCACTGTGGTCCCATATATGCATGTGTCCTGTTTGATTACATAGCTGTTCCATATCTGGTGTGTCTGGGTTAATGGGAATATCCATGCATGCTGTTATACCTAACCCTGGAATGTGTTGACTATTACTAACCCACATATGTTGATACACCATAAACACCATAGCACGTATGTGGGTCCCAGCGGACCCACCTGTCCCACCTTAGCTGGCCATGGCATTGGGCACCAGCATGTCTGGGGCCCAACCTGGGACCTCCGCGTCCATTGGTTCTGCACCACCTTCGGGTGGAACTGCCTCAGGGGATGGAGCCCCCCCCCCAGGAGCGGGCACAGACAAGAAGCTGTCACCCATCACGAGGTCTGGGAAGTGGTGTGTAGAGAGCTCAGTCAGCAGTTTGGAGTTCTTCTATGCCAGCTCGAGGGCCACATGTCATGACTAGAGGGTCGGCCTGGCTCTCCAACTCAGCCCCCAGCACAGCCACCTTCGGGGCTGTGAAGGTGCAGTGGTGACTGCCCATGGGTGGGGATCTCAGTCCCACTGTTTCCACTAGGGGGCTCATGAGCTTCCGATTTCCCAACATCCCTCCCCATCAAGGTGTTTACCCCCCACATGTGTCATATATCACCCCTGTATGCATCTTGTTTGTCTCATCTGTTAACCTACCCAACCTACCTCCCCAAATATACCTACTATCACTCCCCAACATCCCACTCTCACCTGAAAAAAAGGGCAATCTATCCCCCCCCAACAAATCTTGCCCCATACATAGCTGTCCATTTCGCACATGTGTCCACTGGGCACATGTAATCTGGTCTAAATGGCATCACAACATATTATTGTTGTCCTCAACCCTGGGTCTGAGTGTCCGAATCTACCTCCAAAGTCAGTGTATATGCACAGCTGTTGCTGTAGAAGAAATGGGCAGCTATGGACCTTCCCTACACCCTTCCTGCACATCCCTGGCTATTTTCCCCACTGTCTTTCCCTCTTTGTGCCCCTTTTTCACCACTTTCTTATCAACCCTTTTTTCTTTTCTTTTAAAGAAATTAGCAGGGGTAAACAGGAGTAAGCACTTTTAAGCAGCAGTAAGTGGGTTTAAGCTTGTTTGCACAGGGGGTAAGCAATGCCTACACAGGTTGAGCAATTGAGAAGCTAAATCGGTATAAGAAACTGTAACTGGAAGTTAGCAGTGCTTACCTCCATGCAAACCCATGTAAACCTGCTTACAACTGCTTAAAAGTACCTTAATCACTCTGTATCCAACGGCCCTTGTTCTGCCCAGCAATAAAACAAACAGCCTTTGCAATGCTCAAACCCAGGACCCTGCACACCATAGCCAAAGTGATTTACCACTAAGCCATGTCAGATACACAAAACCCTGATGTTTTCACAAACATATCATCCAGCCCAGTCATTCAACAGTACAGTTAATGTATTTCAACTTGTAGATGCATATGTGTGTATATACACATATGCATACATCTATAGATATATATATGTCTACATCTATACGTATATATATATAATATATATATATATATATATATATATATATATATATATATATATATATATATATATATGTAAGGATAAATATATATCTATATAGGTATATGCAGACATACATCTGTAGATAAAAATAGGAACATAAAAACATATATGTCCACATGCACCCTTATTGGGGATGAGGGGGCCCAAACAACATAAGTCTTGTACATATAGATATTCCCCCTCCCACAGCCAAACACGTCTGCCCTGCAATACAATATCAGCTGTTGGAGATCCCATAACCAGGACCTGACACAACATGGGCACAAGATGTTAACAGTACTCCATCTCACCTGTATGATGTCAGGCTGGTATCAGTAACATATCATGCAGTACAATCTGGCTACCATAGGCAATGTACAATGTGGAAGCAATCAGCATTCCTAGGATACATATACACAGACACATATATGCAGATACAGATATATATATATATATATATATGTAACTACCCATACACACACAGAGATATGCATAAGGAGATACATATGTAGAAGGTGCACACAATAAGGAACAGCCGCTATGCCTACAGTTGCCACCTTACCAACTGGATACTGTATGAGCCACCCATACAAATGCCAATTGTTGCCTGCAACATATACCCACAGAGAGGTCAAAGGATATAACACCACATGGGAAAGCTTTTATTGTGTACCATTACAATTGTATATGCCATGTCATATAGCTATTTAGACACTGACATACATATAAAAAGAGTAATGCAACTGTGAAACAGTTATATTAATACAGCAGTCTGGAAACGTTTGCATATATTGCTGTCCAGGCCGAGGCCTT
Organism: Protopterus annectens; assembly: GCF_019279795.1. NCBI lineage: Eukaryota > Metazoa > Chordata > Ceratodontiformes > Protopteridae > Protopterus > Protopterus annectens. The sequence goes on from NC_056745.1 coordinate 1,360,901,960, forward strand.
CAAGTAGTACAATAGTAAAGACAGACTGGGCCGCAGGATACTAATTAATCAATCAACACTAAGTAATGCAGATGTATAATCCAACAGCCTCTATCTACACACTTTACACAATCCCTAGGAGGTAAAGACCTCAGTTGACACAATGGGATGTATCTGTTACATAACAAGGTATAACTGACACCATCACAATCACACTGACAAACAGAACAGTCTGTATGGCAGGAGGCAGTAGACCTGCATTTACCCAAGGTGAATTGTATGGTAATGTACATGCAGATACCTTAAAGCAGCTTACCCCTGATACCCCCATATGTTGTAACAGCCTAGGTTAGTTATGGTGCATCCCCCCTAGACTAAATAATACAGGGCCATATACCACTGTTGCATACACTGTCCTCCAGAGTGCATAAGGTCACACATGTATTGTGTAGGTGAAGCCCACACATACATGGACCCAACCCCACAGTATGTGTGGGGGACACAACAGCAGTGGACTGATGGCAGGAATGGCAGCATGTCATACTCACTGCCCACTACATAGCAAACCCTAACAGCATGTCATATGTACAAAGCCTAATATGTAGATGGAGGACAGAGGTTGGAACACAGGTCCAAACTGTTATCATATACTAAGCAAGTCACTGGTGTTATATCATAGTCTGCAACATACCCTTTGTCAGGAATATGAAGTTAGAAACAGAACTGGATGTAGCCATGTACTGATAGTACTCAACACACACATTGCCAGTGATATATCTGACACAAGATCTGTGTGGTGGACACACAAAACATAATAAGCACACCTCTGGCTATCAAGTGGATAGGCCCACAGTTGAGAGCTATGCAGACAGACTGCATTCCAAGATAAACTAGTATATACACACAAACCCTGTAACACCGCTGATATACAATGCATACAACAACACTATTCATACTCTGTCTGTAGTTCTGGAACCTCCTACAAATATGTAGCTGGCCTGAGTGTGCAAGTTCTCCTGTAAGAGGTATGGCTACCTGCTGTCTGTAACACTGCTGCCCACACACAGGAAGGATGTCCATCATACAGGAAAGGTAAAGGGACCATGTCCACATGATGTAGGGATTTATAGTAGTTGGTTGCCATGACAGTGGTAATCGGAAGTACTACACAGCATGCTGCATGCAGGTAGCAAGTGGAGGACACTGATTGGTGCAGAGGCCATCACCTGATCATGTGCATCACCTACAAATCCCATGCTGCAATCAATGCAAAGCAGTTAATTCCATTTACTGGAGAGATACTGAGAGTGTGTGAGAGAGAGAGAGAGAGTGTGCGGGTAAGACACAAACAAAAACAAGCAAACCATGCAGAAGAGACTGCATTCCCAGAACAGGTATGTGAAGTATATGTGCATGTAATTGACCATAGTACTTGGTCCATAATAATGGGATAGATGATGTGGAATGATTTATATGTGCCTAGATGAACAACTGCTAAAGGCAATAGAGTCCATCCCTGTGGGTAGTGGCCCATACCCCTCAACCGTGCATCAGCACTGACAGACAAGATATAAGCCATCATAGTGGGTGCTGTGTAATGGGAAGTATGTATATTATGTGGCCAATAGCTGGTGGTGGAAGTAATGTCACAATGATGGACACTTGGGTTCCACAGCCCACCTCTTGCAGGATACTCAGGTTAACCTGTATTGTAGCATGCAGGAATGCCATAGGTGTGTAATAGGGTTACCTGCAATCGGGCCCTACATATACCCCCCTAATGTCAGGTTGTGTCCATATGTGGCAACTGTTTATGTTGTAGCAAGGCAAAACATTGCAGCTGTGCAGGAAGGTGTTGTGAGATTGTGGACCTGATGTCTGAATGTACCCCACATATAGGTATGCATATGTGTATATATATATATATATATATATATATATATATATATATATATATATATATATTTATATATATATATATACATGTATGTCCACAAATATACAGATACTCATGTGTAGACATATATATGAACAAATATATACATCATATATATCTACACATATATAGATATATACCTATATGCACATGTCTACATATATACAAACACACACAAACATATATGTATGTAAATACATGTCCCCTATATTACTACCACAGTGCTGCATGCTATGTATGAGGAAACAGCACACACAGCAATACACACAGATATCTACAGCTGTCAGTGTGTACAATATGGACGGGCATGTCACATGTGAACCCCTTGTTGGGACCTCATTGCCCTTGTCTGTGAAGTATGGAATGGGAATATGGGGAAGTATGGCAGGTATAATTGTGAAGGTGGTCAGGGTTGGTAGATATAGAGGAGGACAGCCTACAGGGGTGGTATGAGACACATGTGGTGGGTAAACACCCTGGTTGGTGTGTGTGTGGTCTGTGATGTGGATGCCCCATGGGATCCAATATGGACACAATGGGAAGAAACCTCCCACCCACTGCTACTCACAACAGCAGTCCACGTTCAGAAGGTGCCTGGCCTGGAGGCTGAGCAGTAGGAGCATGTGGACCCTGTGAGTGTGTACTGGGTACCTCAAGGGGGTGTAGCACATCCCACATGTGTCTGTGGAGCCCGTTATGGAACAGACCCAGGACCTGACCTCAGGGGACAGGAATATGTCTGTGTGTGCCTCGGGTGGACAACATCCCCTGAGTTAGTTCCAGCTGATGGTATTGCTGGACCAGTACATGAAGAGGCCCCAGGGTGAGTCACACACGTGATGTGGCCTGGTATCATGGGCAGATGAGTTTGGGGAAGTGGTTCTGCTGGCCAATAGTACATATACATGCTATTGTGTCACTGTTATAGAACATATGTCAGTAGTAATAGTCTACACAATCCCAGAACATGTCCAACAGCATGCATAGATAACCCCAATAACACAGAATGTCAGATGTGCAGCAAACACATAGCAACCATACCACAGGCATATATGGAACCATTGTGGCCCTGACAATGGCATGCAAGTGAATAGACTGTAACAGGCCAGCAATGATAGTGTCCACACAGGGAACATGGCTACAAACACATTGCACAACACGTGGTACAGTACAATATCTGCCCCACTGGGAGGTATGCTGTAGCCATACCTGTTGAGTTGTGTGTAGAGTTTTTTGTCGCTGATATGGTGGGGGGGTGACAGTGTATTAAGAACTGTGGCAACCTTGCTGCATGACTTGCTCACACCTGTGTCCATCTTTATGTCTTTCAGGCACAATATCCCATGGAAGGCTGCCAGCGTACACAGCAGCTGAAAATGAAATTCTGCTGAATAACTTCATACAGCACTATGCAGTCTTGTTTGGCTGGGCCACCCATGATCAGCAGGAGTGGACTGCCCTGTGGAATGACCTGCTCCACAGGGTCAATGATGGACTGTACAACCGCAGTAATGAGCAGGTCCGGCATCAATGTTCTGACCTGCTTTGCAATGCCCGTCGGCATGCTACTGCAGTCTAGGGGGATCACCATGCCACGGGGTGTCCATACCATCCACCTTCGACACATGTGGAGGAGCTCCTAGCCACCCTCATGGCACCTGCCCATCTGCTCAGCCACCAACTGCCAGACACCTTTGTGGAGGTGGGTGCCACCCACACACTCTCCGAGGAGCATGCAAGTAAGAACATAGTAGACCACTGTTGCATATACATCCGCATCAGTACAGGTAGATCATGCATATCTGACATGTCATAGATATATTTTGTTGCTGCATTGTAGCGATAAACAGATGTGCATATGTGGTAGTATTGTAAACATGTAATGTTGTACCCACCCTGTAGCAATGCCACAGGTGTGGCCACTGACTTTGCATCTCCCACCCTCTATGTAAGTCACTCCTGGATATCACCAAGACAGCACCCTGTAGCTGGTGAGTATGGTTTATGTAGATGCTTGCCAATACACCAGGCATGTAATGGCGATGGTATATTCCATGCACACATCTAACACACATACTCAGAATGCATGCAGTACATGTGCATATATTGTTGCTGATAAATGCACAGCATCACAGGAGTGACCATGATGGGGTATTGAAAGGGTATGTCAGAAACCTGCAAGATAACTAACATCCTGTCATTCCAGAATGTGTCCACAGGGGGCAACATGATGGTGGGAGACATGGCCTACAGTAGGGACATGTTTGGAACAGCACCCATATACAGTGCAACACCAGTGTATATACCTGTAGGACAATGGTAACTGCTGCAGAGTTACACTATGGCATAAGGCATTACTGTGGTTTACATTATCAACTGAGTCTAGGCAGCAACATGTGGTGTTCAGTGTATGGGACATTGCAAAGTGACACACATGTGTAGGGCTTACTTGCCATGCATCTGCAAAAAGGCTAAAGGGGGGTGTCAGCATGACACACCAGTGCACTGCAGCAGGGATCCTAAGGATACTACGAATGACTGTATCTGCACATAGTCAGGTTCAGGAACTGTGACAGACATAACCCTACCCCCACAGCAATAGTGATGGCAGTGTGTGTGAACACCAAGGGATGTGCACATGCGTAGACCTTGCAATCATGCAGATTAGGGGAACATGTGTAGGGCAGACTGAACATACACAGGGATTGAATCCAGAACGTAGATCTATATATATTACAATATCAGTCACATAATGTTTACAGATAATCTATCCATAGGAACTACAGGTAAATGGGTGAGGTAGCCCATATTATGAGTACATTATTGTGTGTTTGCATGTCATAGACTGTTACAATCATTGCCAAGAATGTGAAAATACAGCATAAAAAACAGGAAATAAGTGTAATAATGATAAAATAAAATAAATATAATGTGTAAGCACTGGTATGGCTGCATGCCTGGAGTGTGTGTTAAAGGTAACTGCAGTCAATTAATACATTTGATGCAGATTTCCACTGCTGTCTCTGTTATTGGATTCTATCCCCATGCCTGCCAAGGAAGGTATGCTAGTTGTTAACTGTCTGTAATGTACACATACATGTCTGTCAAGTGTCACACTGTCATGGAATGTAATCACCATTGCATAATCCCTCTGTCACAAATGTATCATTGACATAATTATGTAAATAGCAAAGCAGTGGCGGCTGATGACTTCAAATCAAAGGGGGGTTGTAGGAGACAGAGGAATGGGTGGGGCCAATGGGAAGGGGTGTGCCCAACTAGAAAGTGGCCGGAGCTGTGTGTGTGGTCACTGCTGGCCATGCGTACCAATTTACATGAAATAAATTCTCAGTCACTATGACACATGCTGAATACTCTACACAGCACATTGTTACATGTATATACTGGTGATGTGAAAATCTGTATACACACACACACACACACACACACACACACACACACACACACACACACACACACACACACACAGATTAATTAAACAAATTAATAAATAAAAATTAAAGATTGCCTAACCTCAAACAAATGAACCCAATCATTGAACCTGCTATAGCATGAACTCACTTTAACCACTTTGGAAAACCTCCAATCATAATTATTCATGCACACCTCTCAAAGTATAACTTCCCAGTAAAAGTTTCTAGGTTGACCAGGCCTACACATCCTGTAAACAGTAAACTCTCAATTACCATCAGCACACATATAAATTACAAAAAAAAAATCATCTTTTTCTTTTCTGACCATTGCGGCCCTTTGCTAAACGAACTTCTTTTCTATAAACATAATGCAGTGAACATCAAATACAGATAACTACAGACCCATCTCTAAGCCTTGAATGCATTTTTATAAGATAGTGGAAAAGATCATTAAAAAAAAAAAAAAAAAAAAAGAATAAATGAGGCTTCATATTACTAAACCAGTGTCAAGTCATACAATCCATGTAATTCTTGAAAAAGCTCCATCCATAATGAACAGAAAATTGACAGTACACTATCTATAACACTTGTCCAGGACACAAGATGTTTAGTCAGTCAGTAAAATTAAACAGATGAGGAAAATTTGTTACTAATTCATTATTCATAAGGTGCATTTGGAACAGCTAAAAGATAAATAAACTAATGGAATCCCAAAATCTAAACTAAGAAGCAATGCAACCTCATACGCTGTTTTAGTTTTTATCTACAGATCAAATGTGGGAAACATTAAACAAACTTGATGATACTGTAAAACAGGGAGAATAGTAACCATAGGTTCAGAGATTGTTAACTTGCTAAACATTTAACTGAACTGCATAAGGGCTTTCTTCCTTCATTTCGGAATTTGATATTGAAATGCGAGTCTCCTAGCAATACTCTACAGTAACAATCTAGTGACTTATTCAAACCTTATGGCCCTGTGACCCCTCCCCCCCATCACATCTTACTGCCCAGCCAGTACACACCTGCAATAGATGAACAGGGCTCCTGTTTAATCACATTGCACCTGAATTCTGCTTATAGGAGTCGGACACCTGGTGAAGAAGACAATTGTATGCAAGTTGGAGAAGGAAACGTTCATCAAATTAAATACACTATGAACAAATAAATCAAACTGCCACATTGTGTACTGTAAATAGTTAAGTTTTGTGCATATTTGATCATGTTTAAATTATAGTTTAGCATGAACTGTTAAAGCATTACAAAACCTGGGATTTTAGGTGACCTTAGACTGAGTTAAAATGGGGGTTATTCATTTAAGTGTTAGATGGATTGTTGGCAATTTACTGTAAGTTCACAAGTCATTTAGAAACAGCCAATGGACCCCCTTCCTTTTTAAGTAAACCCGAAAATTTTCCATATCATTCATCCTTGGTGTATTGCAATCTGCTTAAAATGACACCAGTGTTCTTTCCTTTCTAACATGTCATCCTTACTTCTTTTCCACAAGGAGAAACAACTCTCTCTAAAACACAAAATTTAAATTCTGCATTCATAGAAAATGTTTTGTGCTTATATAAAGCATTAGTGCAACCCTTAGACTTAACTGCATAAATATATATATATATATATATATTTTTTTTTTTATATATATATATATATTCATATATGAATTCAGATAACTTCCTTTATATATCTATATATATATATATATATATATATGATGTTCATATATGCATTCAGATAACTTCCTTTATACAAGGCCAATCTAAAAACCCTAATATTTTATGCAGACAGTAAAGTAAATGACATTCACAAAATTACACATACAAATGTCTGGCTTTCTATACAAACAATCCCGTAATTTCACTGTTGAACAGTCTGGGTCACTGCAATAATTATAGCTAATGCACATAAGGATTTTACCTTGAGAATGATGTTGAGCATGTTTAGATTCTATTAGGTTTTTAATATTTTTATCTTTTTTAAAAACAAAGTTTGTCTTGTCCCTTACTATCTGTGAAATAGTTGGAAAGCCTTTTAATACACACCAGTTATCATATAAACAAACCTTCTTTATCTTAGAAGCATCTAAAGAAGTCACCTGCCAAAGACATGTCTGTGGCTTCTGGATTATCCAGAGTGCTGTGGTGAACTTATTTGATAAGGATGCTTGTCATTAAAAAAAAACACAACAACTAAGCTTCAGCAACGACATGCTGACTAGAGATGAAAAAAAAAAAAGTGCTGTACTATTGACATCATGCAATGTCTATCAAAAGGCTTAGACTTCATTGGAAAACAATCTGGCTGTTAAGAGGCCCACATTAGTGGATTTGAAAACTAACTGAAAACAGTATATATAATATTGTTTAGGGGAAGCAAGTTGGCATACCGTTTTTTAAAATAATATTATTTATTTATTTGAACAGAGGATTTAGTGAATGCATTTTGTTCCCCCACCTCAATTTAAAGTTAAAAAAAGAGTGACTGTCCATCTCCATCTAATCAAGTCACAAACTGCTTCTGTTCAAAGTTCGAACTCTGTAAGCAAGGCAAAGCAGGCAAGCTAAAAAAAATAAGTTGTTTAACCAACTGTAACACCACTAGTTAAGCACAGCAGCAAGTAAGTAACCCATCCAAAGCACTGTGCAGTAGTAGTACTGATTGTTTCTCACTCTCTTTTTCGAGAAGAGAAGGAGAACCAATCAGTAGCCATCCAGCTGTCCATGTCACATACGTGACTGTGGACATAGCAGTTTGACCCCCTTCTATTTTACTGTGCGGTTAAACCGCATAGACTTCTGGGCATCCCATTGATGCCTTCTTCTTTCCTTAATCTGGACTGCTGTAAAGCAGTCCAGATTTAGATTTAGAGAGACTTATTTAAATAAAAAAAAAAAACCTGGAACTCGCCGAGCATGTGCAGTTCGAGTTCCGGGTCTGTACGAGTCAGTCAGACTCGCTTAGAGACGCAGCTGCCAGCCAGTAACTATTATTTAAATAATAATTTATAAATGTTTTTTTTATTTTTAAAACTGTTATTTACAACTGGGGGAGCTGCCACTGTAGCAAAGTAACACTACATGAGACCACAGTACACCTTGATAGTTATATAGATACACCTGATGTGCAAGTGTTCTGTGTAGTTGTGCACCTGCAGTTGTTACTGCTTGGCCCATATCGCCCCATGTGGATAGCTTGAGAGGTATGTACATGCTCCAGCAGCTATAGGGCACTTTTACACATAAATAAAGGACAGACCTGTAGAGCAGATAGCAGCACTGTTGTCAACTATATAGTCTATAATGGTATTAATGGACTGTATTTCTCTCTCTCCCCACCCCTTACCTTCAAATATTTATTATTGTTATTCATTTGTTATGGTTTACTATTAACATATGTTGTTACATAAACTTTATTTTGGGGCATGTGTTTTATTATTGTTATGTATTAAACTGGTTGCATATTAACATATCTTGTTGAATCACCTATTCTGTTGGCCTTATGCCGTAACTGTTACTGGCATGCTGTTAATATATTGACTGTTCTTTTATTTATTGTTGCATTTCATATATACATTGAAATGTAATGGGGTTATTTCCAATGTTCTGGCATGCTGTTATTACTAACATTGGTTTTGTTCATAACTAACCTAAATATATTGCTGCTCCTCCATAATCACAGCATACCAGGGTAGGCCAGTTCCTGCTGATCCTACTCTACCTCAGTCGACCATGGCACCAGGTATCAGCATGTGTGAGACCCAAGCCAGTGGTGCCCCTCTGGCCCTGCACCATCTTCGGGTGGAACAGCCTCAGGGGACAGGACCCCCCCCCTCAGGAGCAGTGGCAGAAGGGCGGTAGTCACCCAGGATTGACTACCAGCCATGGTGCACAGGATTCTTCATAGGAGTTATGAACAATGCCTGTGCCAGCTCAAGGACAAACTTAACAACCTGGTGGGACCTGCTGGCCCTAGCACCCAACCTCCAGCACAGCCACCTTCAGGGCAGTGAAGGAGCAGTGTGGAGTGCCCATGGGTGGGGATCTCAGTCACACTGCTGGCATCTGGAGGCACATGCCCCTCAGATTCCACAACACCCTCCCCATCCAAGGTGTTTACCCCCTTACGTGTCACACACCACCCCTGTCCGCTGTCTTGTCCGTCTTGTCTGCCTACAAGTGCATCCTCTCCTACCCAGCTTACCTCCTCACATGTACCTATATCCCTTCCCCAACATTCCACTCAAGATCATCATCATCATCAGCCCCCATTTTCCCATTTTTCTACATGGGGTTAGGGTATTGTGTTAACTGTCACCAGCTCTCTCAATTCAGTGCCACACTCCTGCCTTCTTCAACACTCATGCCTGACTGTCGCAGATCTTCTTTCACACAATCCATCCATCTCTTTGCTGGACATTCTCACTTCATCTTACCTTTTTTCTGTCTGTCCCAAATCTTCCTCACCAGATTGTCTTCTGCTTTTCTACATATGTGCCCAAAGCATCGTAATCTGTTCTCTTTGATCTTTTCAGCAGTTGGAGCTACTTTGGCTTCTGCTCTTATGTCCTCATTTCTTCATCTTTCCCACAATGTGCATCCTATCACCTTTCCCAGGCACTTCATTTCTATCACCTCTAGCTTATTCAGCTGTTCTGCCTTTACTGCCCAGGTTTCTGTACCAGTCAGTAGTACTGGTCACACTACTATCTTGTACACCTTACCTTTCAGCTTCTTTGGCATTCTTCTGTCATAGACTACACCTGATACTTTATGCCAGTTGGCTGCAGCCCCTCTGATTTTAGCTTTGATCTCTTCATTCAGACTACCCTTCTCCTCAGCTACTCCTCCCAGATACTTGAAGCTGTTTACCTGTTCCACTATCTTCCCTTCTATCTCTAATCTCAGCTTCTTCTGATTTCCCCAAGTTGCTGCCATTACCACCGTCTTATCTGTGCTTAGTTTCATTCCATGTGCCTTCAGATTTGCATTCCATTCTCCTATCCTTTGCTTAAGTTCTACCTCAGAGTCTGCCTGTACTGCCACATTGTCTGCATAGAGCAGCTTTGTTGATCCGTCCCCTCCAGCCTGTTTGCTAATGTAGTCCATCACCAGTATGAACAGCAGTGGGCTCAGAGCTGAAACCTGATGTACACCCACACCCACTGGGAACCCCTCTTTGAGGCCAAACACTCTTTGTACTTGAGTCACTGGGTCCTTGTACATAGCCTGCACTAATTCTACCAATGTTTCTGAGACTTCAAACCACCGCAGTACTACCCAGATGAGCTTTCTTGGGACCTTGTCATATGCTTTCTCCAAGTCTAGAAATGCCCAGTTGGACTCTCTCCTCATCTCTAGCTTCTTCTCAAGTTTCTGTCTCAATGCAAACATCAGGTCAATTGTGCTGCATCCTGATCTGAATCCAAACTGATCATCTCCCATTTTACATTCTACTATTCTGCGTATCTGTTATCATTCACCTCTCCAGAATTTTCATGCAATGTGATAGGAGTTTGATGCCTCTGTACTGCCCACAGTTGTGAATGTCCCCTTTGTTCTTGTACACTGGCACATGTATGCTTATTCTCCAGTCATCTGGGATATGCCTTTCTCTCCACACTGCTATTAGTACCCTCAGGAGCCATTTCTCCCCTATCTCACGCAGCATCTTTATCATATCTACTGTGACCTCATCTAAGCCTGCTGCTTTCCCTGACTTCATCTTCCTTAGTGCTGTTCTTACTTCTTCTAGGGTGGGATCCTCTTCTTCTCTTATCATAGGCTGTTTCTGGGACAGTACAGATACTGTGGGGTTTTCTTCATTCAGGAGCTGCTGGAAATATTCCTTTCATCTGCCTTTGATGTCCTGTGGACTGGTGAGCAGGTTGTTGCTGGCATCCCTTATTAAGGGTGTCTAATTATCTTCTTTATTTTTATGTCTTTGCCTTGCAACCTGATATAGTTTCTTTATGCCCCTTACTGAGTCACTTTCCAGAAGTTGGTACAGTGCCTCTGATGCCCTATTCTTTGCTACTGCAGCATTTTTCTTAGCTTCTTTGTAAGCCAACCAGTAATTCTTCCTAGCCTGATCAGTCTTTTCTGTCTCCCACTTTTTCCTGAACTCTTTTTTTCTTTTGATGACTTCCTGGACTTCTACATTCCACCACCAGCTTTCCTTATGTACCTTATTCCAATACCTGGCTTATCTATATGAGTCTGTGTGGGTTACCATACATAATAGTGCCAGAGGTAATGTTAAAAAGCCTGTGTAGCATGGTGTGTTAATGCAGTGTGCTGTAGTTGAGAGGGGCCCAGGTTTGACACTTGGCAGAGGTGTTTATTTGTGGAAGGGGATGATATAATGGTTAAAGTCTTTACCTCACCTATACAAGATACAGGGTTTGATTCTGCCCAATGGTTGGTGGCTAGGTTTGAAATAGTCTGCAGACTGATAGCCTAGTATTTACCTATATTTTTCAGGTGGGAGGTTGGCATAATGGCTAAGGAGTTTACCTTACAAACACAAGGTGCAGGGTTTGATTCTCACAGGGGAGTAATTGACTAGGCTTAAAATGCCCTACAAGGGTAGTTTGCCTAGTACTAATCTATTAATCTATGTATTGTTTTTGTCTTGCTTCTCACAGGTGAACAGGGGGGTTGGAGTCTGCCCCCCTCACAACCTGAAGTCAGTGTCTCATCAGACTCTGATGATGATGATGGTGGCCATAGTGAGGCAGAGGTGGGGTTATCGGTGGCTGAATCTGTCCCAGAGGTTAACATCCCTCTTCTGCCAGCATTGTCCCCACACACAGTCAGTATGCTCATACATACCCAGTCACCAGAGGCCACAGATATTGGGCAGTCAGGGGGTGGTGACATAGTACAGAACAGTGTGAGAACTATGGCATCAGTGAGTGTAGACAATGGCCATAGCCAGACAGCTGGCAAGGTCCCATGCAGGCAGATTGACAGGGGTGCTCGAAGGAGGACTGCTGCCCATCCACTTCCTGTTGCAGGTGTCATATCGTAGGTCACTCGCCGCATGTTTTGGGCTGTCATAGAGGAACAGGAATGAGCTAAATGCAACACCTAATGGATGCTTAGGGTTATGGATGCAGTACAGTCTGACATCTGTGACTACCTCCACCTCATTGGTGATGCCATGGAACGTTTCACTGATGTAGGGGACAAATTGTGGGCTCAGACAGTGTCTGTTTTTGAGTGCACATTGTCTGTGCTGGAACATGTGGTTGGGGTTGGGCTTCGGACATGTGGACGTAGGCAAGCAACACCATCTGCTGGTAGTCCACATGGCCATACACACTTATGTTTCCATAGTGGCAGCACCTCCAGTGCTACATAAGGAGGTGTGCTGTCCACACCATGATGTGGCAGGCCATGGGCATGTGGTCCTGGACAGTCCTGTGGGGGACACAGCCCCAGCAGACAGCAATCACCATCAGGTACTAGCACATCATCTGACCTTGGGCATGGTGCTGCCCGTGCTACTCATGGAGGAGCCAGTTCCCATGTTTGTGACCAGAGACAGTAAACTGTCCACTCTACCATGTATGGTCCACAGCTGTCCACCATATGCATGGGTAGGGATAGCACTGAGCTGGACTGTGTACAAGCACACACTCCAACACCACTGTCACATGTAGGTCACCTACACACACAGCACCTCTCCATGATGCATGTCACCAGCAGCCCTTCCTGACTCACACACATGCTTTCAATTGTTTGGCACAGCCTAGGCCTCTGGCACCACCACACAACACCCTGTGCATGTGATGATATCTGTGCTACATCCCTGCCATTCATGCGGGGACCTGCATATATGTGTCTGATGCACAGGGTGACTATATAACTTTACAAGTGTTTGTGTTGTGCAGTACTGTTATGCCATGGCAGTTGCTGTGGGTCATGACAGGTACTGTATGCTGGCATGTGTCAGGAGTACACATCAAATGTTGTGTATCTTTGTTACCTGATGGTACATTGGTGGTAGTGTTACAGAATGACATCTGTGTCACAGAGCTGTGTATGTTTTTGTCCCAGGAATCTGAGCGGTGCAGCTATGGACACATGGTGGAAATATAGCGGCCCAGGATGGCAAGGCAGCACAGCAAAAATATGACATCAACAAGGTATGCCAGTATATGTGCATGGCTCCCTAGGTACATATGTGTAGGGCATTGTGTCAGGGACAATGGGGACAGTCAGTGTCATCATTCTTTCATACCCTGTGACACACTCTACTATCCTTGATATATGTCACCTGAGTAGTCTGCACGTACAACTGTAGATGGTGGCAGACGTCAACTATGCCTATGTAGAGGAAGGCAATTTAGGGCCAACATCTAGTCACAAGGCCATAAAATGCATTTCCGATGCACAGGGGTAGGCCACATAGGCATGTCTCTAGTGCTGTCAGGCTACATATTTGCACACACACACAAGTTGGATACTGTAAGAGTAGAGCCTCTACCTATCTAGTATTACACACTATAGCTTGCAGTACTTTTCACATGCGCCACGCTGTTTATCTGATAATACACTATCAGCCAGTGCTCTTAAGGTGGATGACATCAGCAAGCCTTGTAACAGAGGCCAATGTTGAGGCCAGCAGCTAGTCAGTGGGCATAAAATGCATAACCATTGTACAGAGGTAACCCATAGGGACTTTTTTGTACACTGCATGGGTATATACTTACACACACACACACACACAAGTTGGATGTGAGAGTAGAACCCCTATCTATCTAGGCTTATACACTATAGCTTGCAGTACTTATCACAGCATGTCCATAGTGCTGTAAGAGGATATTTTGATACACACACAGAGTTGGAGGATGTGAGATTAAAACTTCTACCTATCCAGCATTACACACTACAGCTCACAGTGCCTATTGCATAGGCTACAAGTTATGTATTTTGTATATGTTGCTGCAGGCACAGTATTTGTGGAGTACACAAAGTGGCTGTGTGGCCATGTGTTAGACAGTATGTGTGGCCTGTAGAGTGATACTGCTTGGTACTGTTAGTGTATCTAGTGTCCTAGGGATGGGGTACCTGGTAATATCCCTGCTATGTGTGTACACTTACCAGTTTAGCCATATGTGGCTGTTTGCAATTTGATAGGCAGACATGTAGCCAGGGACAGTGCGGCCTGTCCAAGGACTGTATTGCACCCTTTGTATATTACACCACCTGTGTACCTATGTCCGTCTGCTGAGTGATAGCCTACAGGATCAGGGGTCTGTGGCTGAGTGGATTATGTACTGTTGCAGCCTTGGTCTGGTGCCATCAGACAGCTGTTGTGATGTGTATGAGCAGATAACTCCAGCATTCAGTGGTACATGGGAACATTCATACATCCCTGCCCATATCTATATCAATGGTGTATAACAGGTTTGTCTCATTAAATGTAGTTGTGTGTGTCAGTAATGTAAATGTGTTCTGTAAAAGTATGTGAGGAGCTATGTATCATTGTACTTTATATAGCTATATATACATCTTGTTATCGATATATATATATATATATATATATATATATATATATATATATATATGTGCCACATGCTGATAGAAACAGTAATCAAGCATGAGGGGATAGGGAGAGACAGATATGGATATGTATATGTAGCTGTATGTATATACAGACATAGTTTCACATAGCAGGTCTTTGGGTGGTAGGGGCAACAGACTTGGGCTAAAGTTAGCTAAATGTAGAAGGATACCCATTGTGATTGTCTACTTACAATGTGACTCCAGGCCAGAGCTAGCTGCACTCCATTCTGGGATTATTGTATGCTGCAGGCCATTGGCTGCTGCACCTGTTACCACCGTACTGCAGTTGCCTGATATTGTCCAAGGCATTCCTCAGCTGTTTGCTGATCTTAAAATGTGAGACCTTCACAGACTCTCCAGACTCTTGCTGCATATTTTTGGCACATTTCACATAACATTGTTGTTTTCTGGCAAATTAGTGACAAATAAGTCAAAACTGAAGTAAAGTAATACTGACAGATATTTGAGTTTCAGACTCCATGGACAGCAGGTGAGTCATGCTAATGCAGGACCTGTTACTCTATCTGCATTATGCTTGTAGGAGCAAGTATGTAAAACATGTCCCAAGTTGTGGTCCTTGGTCCCACTTTCATTCACTGTATTTAAATAGATTTTCTGCTGTCAGAGGTTGAGAGGTATGATGTGACTGGGGTACATAGTGAAACACCACACACAGGGTGACAGTCTGCATACCTCTCCCTGTACATGGTTTTGCAGAATGTCCAGTATTTCATCCCATATCTCTGTTATGTTCCTCATACATTTGTAGTTTCCCAGTGCTATACTGTACATTGGTTGCTGATTTGTTGTACCTACTGACAAATTTAAATGAAGACCTTTACATCCTGCAGCTAATGTGACCTGTTGCAGCCTGCTGTTAAACTAGCCACCTGCTAGGTTACTCAGTGCGTATATAATGTCTGTCTGTAGGTATGGCCCTTTGAGGCCCCATCACTCTGTCTTTGTCCAGCTTTCTTGCAGTACCAGATTGAGGGATTCTGACAGTCTGTGGGACTACCACCATATGTGTACCTCACATGCAAAAGATGTTGGATGGTTCCAGATTCAAACCATCAATGCCATCACACATGCTACTGTCCCTGGCCCACTGAGCCACACCAGCCACCAGACAAAGAGGTTTCCTCCCTCGCACTATCAACAAGATAGAGGAATTTTCTGGTCTGCTGGTATATCATTTCAGACCTACTGTTACAGCAGTTGTATGGCAACACTGATGTGTTTGGGGTGGGTATGACCAACCTATGCTCTGTTGGCATAGACAGTCATGGAACAGTCCTGTGACCTCACTGTTTGCATCTCCATGGACTATTGTCATGGAGTTTCTAGCCATGTGGCCTGGTGGCTAATATGGGGCACATACTAGTGAACAGAGAACCTGTTGTCCCAAGTGTCTGTTAGATCGGTACAAGTATCCCAGTATCCCAGTACAGATCACTGCAACTAGCCCAGTAGCACACTATATATACCCCACTATATTCCCTTGCATACATGCAGCAAGTCCATATATATGCTATCACATTATAGTACCCATTACAAGTGGTGTACAGGAGAGTGACTTACCTTGTGAATGCTGTAGTCGATAGACCTGTAGTTCGGGGCTGCCTCTGTCTGATGCAGGCAGTTCACAGCCAGTACATGGTGAGGTACAGGTTGTGTGGCCTGGCTGGCATAATTTTTACTGATATGTATGTGAGTCAGAGTACGGTGTCAGTCCCTAGGGCCCTAGGTTGTCAGTGCATGTGCTATGCATTGTCTCTTGGCCAAGGCCAGGGCATATTGGGCACACCTACATCTGCCTACAGGGACAACCTCAGGGGGCTCCTCCTTCGGGATCCCCTGTGGGTGCAACTGTAGTGACCTAGGCACTGGTGGGGGGGGGGGCTGTCCATACTTAGCAGTGTGTTTGAGCACTGGTTGATTGTAGATATATCTTTGTATGACATTCATGTGTTTAGTTTATTTCAGCAATATTTGCTCATTTACATGTAACCCATTTTCAGTAGAGTTCCAACAAGAAAAAGATCAAACAGGAAATGTTTTAAGTAATAAAAATGTAGAAAATAAATTTAGTATAAACACATGCATAACAAGTAGATATTATGAAAGCAGTATGTTAGTTACACAGTAACAGATTAATTTAGAAGACAGTTGTTATAGTCAGATAATTATTACATACAGTGACTACCAATTACAAGATAAAAATATATAATATTTAAAATTACAGTACTTTGTGGTAAGTTATGAGAACAGAGAACATTGGAATAAGGCAGAAACAACTGTAGCAACTATGCATTGTATAATTTGTGGTGCCTGAATATACTGTGCATGGACCATGGAGAACCGTGTGAGAGACGATTATATAAATGAAATAAATTACATCTTGAGTTTACAGTAGAAGAGTTTCCGACAATTATAAAATATCACTATTATATGAAATAAAAGAGGTTACTTGAGCCAGAAATGATTAAGCAATTCACAGCTGCACTGTCAGTTACACTGGATAAAATGTTCTTTCAGTTCTAAATATGTGAGGTTCAGATGTTCTTAACCCAAGGTTATAAGGAAGTCATTTTTAAAGTGTACCAACATAAACTGTGTAACATGCATCCTACAAACATAAACTGGGTAACATACCCTACCGACGTAAACTGTGTAACATAGATCCCTGCATTCTTTCTTAGCAATGTTAGTAATTACAAGTCAACTTATAGATTTTTAAGTTCTCTATGACTAGCACATCAGGTAAGAAAGCTGGCCAGAGAGGGATAATTTGAAGAATAAAAAATGTATGTTCAGATGTTGTTTGGGATAAGACCAGCATGTGGATCTTATAGTGAGACACATTAAGGAATTTGTCCATTGTGTCCTGCAGCAAATAAAAAAATACAGCTTATTGGAGAAGGCTGGGGGCAAAGTTGTTAGCAGATAAGAGACATATAATAGGGAAGAAAGTTGGTAAGTTAGCAGCAATGAAGATATAGCAAGAAGGGGTGAGGGTAACTTTTGTTAGATCTACAGATCAGATTAGCAGTCTGCTTGGCAAATGTCACCTGATTATCAACTATACAGCCCAAACATTTAATATAAGTGAATTGTCAGATGACTAGGGTCTGAAGATATTGCAGAATGATCTGTAGGACAGTGTTTAGGAAACCCACATTAAATATAATTGCATCAATATTAAGGAGAAGGTCTATGGAAGAAAGCCAGAGCTGTGAGACATAGAAATCATTTTAATGTCTGGAACTGACAACAGTGAGGGTGCAGGGTTGGTTGATTCAGTGAAGTAGATGATGGAGTTATTTGTATGTCATATAAGAAATGGCTAACTGAAGTGATTAACTGCATCATTGATGAAAGTTGTAAATAGCAGTAGACCCAGGGCCAAGTCTTGCAGTATTCCAATGTCAGCCAGGAGGGTGAGAAATTGTTCATTTCCATTTGGCAATTTGCTCTTAATGTAACAAGCAACTAGCAGACTATTCAATTGTTCTAGATGTGAGCTCATTGATTGGCAGAACTTTAATAGGTATTGTGTTGCTTATAGTTTTGAAAGCTTTCAACAGCTCAAGGAGGAGTGTTCCAGTATATAGATCATTATTGACCTTGTTACTAATACATAGTCTACAGCATATAAAAAGGAATTGTCACTCCCACATTTTGGTCTGAAGTTATGCTGAATAACAGATAAGTCTGTGCTGACAAAATGTTGGAGGAATTGGTAGGGTGCGCATTACTGTACAGTTATGGAGACTGGATACAGTGATATGTTAACAATCACTGGTGGTAGTGAAATATCCACCTTTAGGTAAGACCACTACCAGGCCTTGGTTAATTAAGAAGAATTTTCAAAAAATTTAGGAGGAAGTTTTCCAAGATTAGAGAGCCAAGTTTAAACTTTCTTAGATGTTGCAGACTGTGTTGACAGTAACTGTTTATAAGCCAAAGTGTGGACAGTCAAATTTTGCAGTAGGAAATTCAGTATTAGACTGTGACAGCAATATCAGAATTTTTAACTTCAAAATGAAGTGAGCAAAATTCAAAATAAATGATGGAATATCTTTCACTAAACATTTTATATAGTTTTCATTAAAAATAGAAAAAGTCCCTGTCTTGGATGTCCCATTCCATAACCACAATCAGTCTAAATGGGGGGGGGTCACAAGCTGATTTGTGAGTTTTATGAATTTCAAATAAAATAGTAATTCTGAAGTTGCTGACTAATAGACAATCAGTCATGTCTTACTTTACATTTTTTTCATGTCTGTTTTATTGATAATATGTTTTTCATCTGGATGGGGCACACAGAAGGATTAAGTTTGTTTTCAAGATTTTTTAAATTCTTCTACCCATTTGTTAAATTTAAAATGTTCTTCAAGCACCAAAGTAATTAACTTCTTATATTTCCAGATTTCTAAAGATTTGAGTAACGTGAGTTTCACTACAAAGATTTAGCAAAAAATGTAGGTAGCAACTCCTATTTAGATTTTATTATTATGCACTCCTTTTCTGTTAAGAATTTTGCAAAAGGGCAAATGTCTCATAGCAGTAGAGTAATAGCTAATGATGGTGAATTCTTTTAAAGAAGTGGATATTTTAAAAGATATTTTGAAAGATAAAATTTCAGATAAGAACTAGTCTAAAGAAGTTATCACTCCATCCACATTGGAAGTGGTGGAAAGAAGAGCAAATATTTATAACACTTGGTACATACAGTTAACATTGAAATTGTATGGACCATCCTACACAAAACAATAGGGAATTTAGAGTTGCATTAATATATAGTTTAGACACTCTTCCTATTAAAGAGATCATATCCAACAATGGAAAGATTTTAATTGTCAGCAGCAGAGATTAAAGAAAATTTGAGCAATGTCCCACATTTTATTAAGAAGAAATTTTAATGGCAGGTATATTTTAGAAGGACAGAATGCATGTAATAGTAATATGAAAAAAAAAATGTTAAAAGGAACATTTTCGTGTAACTCTTGTGATTACTGTAGGTTTATTGACAATGTTCCATCTTTTTTCTGTGTAAACACTCAAAAGGCTTTTTAAAGGATTTTAAGTAGGATGTGCTAAAGGAAGCTTATATAAGTGTTTTAAGTGTTTTTATGAGCATAATTATACTACTAGCATGAAAAACACTTTGCAAGCATTCCATTGTATGTTCTGTTTCTATTATTATTATTATTATTATTATTGTTATTAGACTGTGTTAATCCAGTTTTAATGGTAAGAAATGTGAAGGGTGACATTAATTCCAAAGAATATTATGGCAAGTTCTTTTAAATTATTATTTTTTATTAGAATCCTCTCTGAACACTGTAAATTAAAATTTCCCATTTTAAAATTCTATTACACCCAGGTTATGGTTACTCTGAAACTGTACCTCACCTTTCCTCAGTTAAAAAATCTGCTTATTTGATTTTTCTAGTATATAACATTTGCAGTATAGATTTAGCAAACCTGAAACACATTCAAAAATCCATCTGGTTTGAGCTGAAACAAAACTACAAGCCTTAGAATGTAAACATGGAAAAGTGCCACAATCTAAGGGATCATATGAAGCAAGCATCCAAGAAAGAATGTTATACATTTGATCAGCTTTACTAAAAAAATCCTACCCTATAATAACATGTTAGTTGTACTGAGAAAAACAGTGAGAAAATGTTGTATTGGCAAATAGCACAAGCCAATGTAACTTAACCAAATTAACTAAAGCATCAGAAATATGCAATATGTATATTGTATGTATTGTATATTTTGTAACAAATTAAGTAAGCCTAGCACAGTCAAACGTCTAATGAATTTGAATAAAAACTTCCTTGCCAACATTACAATTTTGGACAAAACGGAATCCAAAGAATCAAGGACATCACCATAGGCACAGACTCATTCAATAAATCGATTAATAATAGTACTAACTGCATTATGAACAGAATCTAATGAATTACATAAAAGGGCAGTGCAAAATAAGTTCACCTTTAGACAATGATTTTAATGTATGCCTAGGGTGAGGACACAAAGACCACAGTAATGGATTAGTAACAGTGTCCTCTCTGTATAAAGAAGGACAAAACTTTCCAAAAACTAATTCTAATTGTACATCCAAAAAATGTAATCACATCCCCATTATGTTCTGTGAAAGAAATTCCAAAACTAATAGAATTAAGATGGAACAAAATGACCTAGACTCCAGAAATACAAAAAATTAATCATCAATGTATCACACAAAAAATCTTTATGCTCAAAATAAAAGCTGAAGAGTCAGTATACCTCTGTTGGAAGTAATTATTAAATATATTATCATCTGATGGGGTAAAATGAGTATTTATAGAGGATACTAGGATCCATGTAGAGCTCTCAGAACTGTGAATTCAATTGACTATCTACTTTTATTAACAGTAACTTCCGTAAGTCTTTATACTTGTAAATACCAATGAATCTATTATAACAAGAGAAGGTCTTGATCTACATTGGGAATTGTGGCATGATTTCTTCTCAGATAAGGAAGCTGTTTAGAAGAACATAGGCAAGTAACTTTCCTGTAGTGTAGTGTAATACAGTACCCTGCTTTCCATACATTTCTCCTTTCATCTAGACAACAATGCCATTGGTATTTGGTGATAGCTCTCATATCTAGTGCAATTGTCATATCCAGGCTTATATTCTACAGCTGGTGTGTCATCTGGTACTGCAGATTTGCTCTTTTTGACATTATTAATTGAACATCTCATTTCATATAAGTTCATACGTGGTTACTAGACTAATGGCCCTGCAGCCATTTTAAGCTTATCACAGATTTACCACAATATTGCTGACATGTGTCAATACCCCCAAGAAATTTTATCATTGTGATATTGCCACAGCTGGTCACCATGCCCACAAGAGGTGACAACATACTGGACCTGATCATCACCAACATGGGGGATCAGTGGTCCACACCAGAGGTAAACCCCTCGCTGGTAAGATCAGATTATAAACTAATCACACTGTACATCCACATCCCAACCCCACCCCAGTCAAGGAAACCACTGTGAAAAACTTTTCAAAAGCCAACTTCACACTTCTCAAGACCGAGGTGGAAAGTTTCAAAGCCCCCTTGCTAAAGGATAATGCTGCCCAAACCACATAACCCTTTACAAATGCATTCTATGAACATCTACAGGAATGCATGGATTGAGCCATCCCAAGTAAAACCAAGTCTCACTCCTCCAAAAAGAGGAAACAGTCTGGTGGTCCCTGGCCATAAATAAGCTATACAACAGAAGGAGGAAACTACTACATGATAGAGCAAAATCCTAAAAAGGATAGGCATCACTAATCAACATTAGCAAGAAACTACGATCCCTCATAAAATCATCCAAGGCCAGTTTCGAAAGAAAAATTGCCAAAGACTCTAAAGATAACCATAAAGCCTTCTTTAGCTATGTCAACAATCTAGGTGGCAACTCACAGATATGCTCTGGGCTAGTGCAAAATGGCAAAAATACACTGAACCAACTGACATTGCCAACATCCTGGCTGACAGGTTCAGTGCAAACTTCACCCCCACCCCCAACCCCAAAAGGGCCCGTGTCCATCCCAGAAGAATGCAGAGCCCCAGACATCACAGACACACAGGTAAAAACAGCCCTCTCCAAAGCTAAGAACACAGCATCAATGGGACCAGATGGTATCCCAGGCTGCGTCTTACACAAGCTCCAAAAGGAACTAAACCCTCACCTAAATTCACTTTTCAAACTCAGCCTTACCACAAGCTATGTACCCAAAGAATGGCAAACAGCAATAGTCATCCCGCTCCACAAAGGTGGTGCCACAACAGAACCTGGGAACTATCGCCCTATAAGCCTGACTAGCCTGGTCTGAAAAGCTATGGAGCGAATCATCATGGAACTCATAAACAGAGACATTGGGAACCTCCAGACACTGGACCCTACCCAATTCAGCTTTGTTAAAGGCAGATCCTGCCTCCTAAACCTAGTTGACTTCTTTGAAACAGTTACCAAGGCCATAGATGAAGGAAAGGTAGTCCACACAGCCTACCTGGACCTCACTAAGGCCTTCGACACCATTCACCACTCTGGCATCATAGATAAACTCACCAGCTTGAACATTAACCCCTATGTCATGAGATGGGTGGCCCAACTGGCTCACGGATAGAACACACATGGTCAGAGTTGCGGGTGCCATGTCCGACTCTAAACCAGTTACAGGGCTTGGTCCTGGGCCCCCTCCTGTTTGGTATATACTTCTCTGAGGTACAGGCAAGCACGGGAGGACTATG
This sequence comes from Protopterus annectens, assembly GCF_019279795.1. Lineage (NCBI taxonomy): Eukaryota > Metazoa > Chordata > Ceratodontiformes > Protopteridae > Protopterus > Protopterus annectens. The sequence continues at coordinate 1,360,925,201 of NC_056745.1, forward strand.
GCTGACCAAGTTCACAGATGACTGCAAACTGGGGGCCATAATCAACTCTCTGGCTGACACGGGTATCCTCCAGAAGGGTCTTACAGAGACAGATACCTGGTGTCAAAACCATGACCTCAAGCTGAATGCCAAAAAATGCATAGTCATCCCCTTTGGGAAAAACAAAGTGCCCATGAATTATCACATAGATGGTAATCCACTAAGTATGGAAGATGTAATTAGGGACCTGGGGACCCAGGTAGATAGCAATTTCTCCTTTGATAATCACATTGCCAAAGTGGTTAGAAATTCCTTCTGTGTAGCCCACCTAATCACGAAAGGGTTCACCTCTAGATCAAGAGAGGTCATTGTGCCCCTCTACTCATCACTCATTAGGCTCATAATAGAGTACAATTCCCCATTTGGAATGTACCTTATTCGACACCTGCAACAGCTGGAAAGACCACAGAAGTACCTCACCAAGAGGATCATGGGCCTCAAAGAGATGCCCTATGCAGCTCGACTAAAGAAACTCCAGCTCTACTCGGTTGCTTACCACCTGCTCAGAGGTGATCTCTGCCTGACATATAAGGTCATGTCTAACCCAGAATTAATGGACATGCTCCACCTCAAGAAAACCAAATCTCTTAGAGCCACACGCTCCAGGGAATTAAACCTCAGCACAACAATAAACAGGACATGCTGGAGGGATAGATTCCTGTCCCAGAGACTTCCCTCGCTCTGGAATAGAATCCCAGTTTATGTTAGGCAGAACCCCTCGCTGACTCTCTTCAAAAGAAATCTTGACGAGTGGATGGGAAAATCGTAAATTTACCCCTGGGATCACTTCAGTTGCCCTGCTAGACAGAGGCCCAGGAAACTAATTTAAAAAGGAGGTGAAAGCCAACACAGTCGGTCGAGGCTTATAAATGCCCTTGGGCAGATAGCCTAGTACCTACCTATGAACCTAATATACACATCAAATGTTCAAAGGCTGTCTCCATTCATTAGATACATAGGTGACAAATCAAGGGTAAATTTGTGATTTTCCATCCATTGATCCAAGTTATTTTTGAATATGATTAGGGATGAGCTTTGCTTTACATGGATGGGAAGCCTGGTCCAGAGAACAGTGTAATCATTGATAGACATACCTGTCTCTCCACGGGTCTATATCAAATGAACGAAAAATCCATTCATTGAATACGTAATGATCGAAATGTCACGGAAATCGAAAACGGTAATGTGGGGGGCTGTGCCCCCCACACCCCCCGCTAAATATGTATTCTAACTCCAAGATCGCACTGCAGTGAGGAAAGGGCTAATACCCTAATCCCCACTGTACTGAGACCCCCACAATACCATTTTCGATTTCCATGAAGCTTCAATCTTTATGTATTTGATGAACGGATTTTTCATTCATCTGATATAGACCCCTCTCCACCATGGCCTGTTTATGTTGCAGATAAGATTTTGGTCCTTAGAACATGTATTTCTGATGCAATTTGTTTTGTCGATGTGCAATAAATTCATTAATGTGGGATCTGAGGATGCCTTGAAGGCTAGGCATAGATCTCCATGCAGTAGTCTATAGGAAACCAAGAACAGGGATAGGGCTTTGAGATGGTCCACATGGGGACTAGTCATTGACCACCTATATTATTTTTGTGAGGGACCTCTATGTTCTTTCAAGCTGTTTCAAGTGCATAGTCAGGTACACAGTCAAAGGCATGTTATACCAGTGACTGGTCTGATGAGAGTCCACTACAGTGTAGCAATGACCTCCTTGGAACTAGATGCCCTTATTTATAAGTTGGGCAATGTAGAATGATTTTCTCACCACATCAGTAGACATGTGGTAGTAAGCTTATTGTCCTATGCAACAGCAAATGCATGTGTTCCCGGATCCCTGACTACTGGATCTACTTTTAGGGGTACATTATCAATGCAGTAATTTTCAGGGGACACTGCTGGGAGGGTACTATTATGGGTTTTTTTCATATTACATTTTAGTCCATGGCTTTAGCACCAGTTGATTGTCTGTGTCACGCCCTCTTGAAAGGAATCTTTGTCTTTAGGGAATTTAATTACCAGTCCTACTTTTCAGTCATGGTCAGCCATATAACTTTAATGTTTGCCTTGACTTCATAGAAGTATATGCCAAAAAAGATAGACCCCAGATTCAATCCATGTGGGTCTCTTCTTGTGACTTGTCTCTTTGTACAGGTGGGTTCCCATATCTTAACTACTTGTGTCCTATCAATGATCCATCTAGCTATCCATTGGATGACATATGGGCTTAGGCCTCATTTTATAAAGTTTACCTACAATGTCTGAGTGAGATATTGTTTCTTACACCTTGGCCAGGTCATAGTAGACAGTGTGCACTGTTTTGCCTTTGTCCATAGCCTTAGTGATCTTCATGAAGAAGTCCACCAGGTTAACATGGTTATTTCTTCTATGAAAGAGGTGTCAGTGAAGTATTCACTTCCATGATGGAAAAAGACAGAAGTAATACTGGCATTTGTCCCAGATGATTCATGGTGCTGGAATGTCTTAAAGTATTTATTCCATCAAGATTGAAAGGCTTCAGTTTTCTTTAGGGAAATCAGACCATGCTGAGCCTAGAGAATTGGTGAACCTAAAACTTGCACCATAAGTGTTCCTTTAAACCTGATTTGCATCATTGCCAGTAGAGACCTCATTTTCTTTGGTTTTGTTTTTCTACTATTTGTTTTTATGTTTTTAATATTTCTTTTAGTTTCTGCTATGATTTTCCGGTATGATTCCCCTTGATTACATATGCACTGCACTGAACTATTTTTTTTAGCATGTCATAACTTATAGAATTATTCTTGCCTTTCATTCATGGTGATATAAGTTAATCTGGTCAGAGCATTCATTAGTCTTGAACTGCTTTAGGTGAGTTTAAATGTCAGGAACAGATTTGCGTACAGTAAAAAAATGTTATTCGGAGGCCTTGCTAGAGCACTCTTTGATAACTGACCTTTAACGGACTTGATAACAAATTTACAGTGCAATGATGTTAACTGTCTTTTGTGTTTTGTAGTAAACTGAGCAATGTGATGATCGAACCAGCAGGCATGATGTTTCATCCTACTCTTGTTATGTGGATATATTTTGGCTCATTAACTCTAAAAAGTACTTAGTTAAGAAGGTGTATGTGGTTAGGCTAAGGCTGTTGCAAAGTTGGTTTATACTTTTTGTTCTGTCTTATGACATTGTAGGCAATGACTAATCCACAACCCATGCATTTAATGTGGACTGCTGCTGGAGTTTTATCTTTCAGTTCTTCTGATTTCCAGTGATGCAATTTCAAAGATCTGATACAGGATCTGGACAAATGCTCGACTAGCATATGTCCGAATCACAAAACATCGAACACACATACATGAAAGTGATTAACATTGACAAGCACTTCCGTGTATGTGTGCCTGTTTTGTAGATCGGACTACAGTGCAGGTAAGGGAAAATTCCCTTTTCCCCACTGTAGTGTGATCTCGAAGTGAGAATAATAAAGTGGGGGGTGCAGCAAGGCAAAACCACCCTGCAGAAACGTAGATTTTTTTTTGACTACACATACACGGAAGCGCTTTTCGATGTTAAGTGCTTTCGTGTATGTGTGTTCGATGTTTTGTGATTTGGACATATGCTAGTCAGGCATGTGTCCTAGACCCATCTGATACATCTAGAACTTGACATGGAAGTTTCCAAGAAGGATAACCATGTCTTGTCTTTCCATAGCATCAGGCATATGAGTACAATTGCTGATGAGGGTAGCATGTAGACATTGGCTGAGCTTCAGATGAAGGATCATAAGTGTGGTTTGTAAGCTGCTTGCGTAGCTTCCTGAGATGTTCAGATCTGCTAGTCGCCAGCTTGTAAGTTGCTTGAGTAGCTTGATCTTGATACTGAAGCCAAACAATGAAAATAATTGTCTTCAGTAGACATTTTGATTCCAAATACCTTATTCAAAATCCAGGTTTTGATTTAAACCAACAGCCAATACCTCTGCAGACAGTTCATTTTAGGACATGTTGCACAACTCATTAATAACCAGTACAACACCTCCACCTAACTCTCACCAACTCTCTCACTATTGTTATGCCTTGAATCTGAACTTACCATCTTACATCAGCTCTTTTCCACCCATATCCCTACTCTTCAGGCCACCCTTTTTGATCTTTTCCTATCTTCCCCATTTATTGTTATATTCTTCCACATACCGTCTTTAGTCTAATCTGCTCACATTTGACTCGCATTCATCCACCCCGAGCAAGTGTATTGTGAATTCTACATACTTGCATAGGTCCTCCTTTTCCACAATTATTTTACAATGTTGTATTTATACAGTACAAATGTATTGTAGTCTCTGCTGATACATATTTTCCTCTTACTATATTGTTTTTTATCTCTTGGACTGTATATTGTTGTACCTTCTGTAAACATTTATGTCTTGAGTCACAACATTTCCTGCATTTCCAAGGATGAGCGTAACATTGGTCCATATGAATCAATGATCTACCTTAGGAAATAAATTGTAAAAAAAATAAAGATGTGAAGCCTTATTCCTCTTCTCTCAAGTGACTTTCAACATATCTTCCTGAATTGCAACAGTACTGATATTCCTTATTTTAAGTTCACTATCAATGCAAGCAGTTCTTCTTTTCGGTTGTCCACTATATTGATGATCAATGAAAAATAGCCCTTGTTACAAAAAAAACATAATTATTCCTTCATTTAACAACAGAGAGCACCCTGGAGGGCAACCTAAAATTAGGGAACCCTGTCCTTCTCCAAATGTGAAGTGTGTTAAATATGTTTTACAGGACACTCATTCAAGTAGCATTCAGCAAGCTCTGCACGGCATCCAGGACTAGTGCAAGAGCTGCTACATGCAATATGGCCGATGAGCAATCCAGAAATGAGCTCCCGGGATGTGCACGAGCGCTCCAACACTATTCCTGCATGGACACAGCTCCTATATGCTAATTACCCCATTTTCAGGTGAAAACCATGCAAATGAGGTAAATTAGCAATCCAGGAAGCAGGCAGGCATCTGTGCATGAATAGTGTAACCTGCAGAAATGTATTCAGCTACTAACCGAATACATTTCTGCAAATTACAAAATGGAGGCATGACAGCTCTAAAGAAACCATGTATTCAATGTAGTCGGCATGTCAATGGCCAAATATATGGCCATTAGCATGGGAAATAGTTGCAAAATTATAAAAAAATAACTTTTAGTTTTTTGTTTTTGGCTGATATCGGCTGTTTAAGCATAGGGCAGTGGTGCACAAACGGGATTGGCATGAAAATAAGAAAAAAGCTGGAAATAACCTTTTAAACCAAAATCAGCATTCAGCCATAATAGTCAATGGCATGCATAAGACAACAATACCATGGAATAGTGGTTGCTAAGGGGAAATGCTGTGTCAGTTTTGTAACCATGCATTAGCAGTCAGTGTTATGCAAATGAGAGGATTGATACTGATACACAGATTTCCCCTCACTGTTAACTTGCACCCAACCATGTAGGTGCAGCAACACCATGGTATAAGCCTAAGAGGTAGATGACCTCATAAGGGGGAGTGTCATGCATACTGTAAGCTTATTGGAGCTCTGTGGCCCATGTTTACCCTTAGATAAGCACAGCTAAGGAAAGGGGTGTGTGTCTGAGGCTGCCTAGCAGTGTTTACATTGCCTAAACAGGTGTTCGCACCTCGCATAGGGTTTTAAACAAACAAAAAAAAACTTACCCGGAAATAGCAGCTCTTTTCACATCTGAACACTGGGTATGTGCAGCGTGCCTCGGGGCTTAAACAGGAAGGCAATGGGGAAGGGAAAACAGCAGTAGGAAGGCAATCAAGGAGAACTAGCATAGCTGGTAGGTGAAATGTATCAGAATCAGCCAATTACACAGGCAGCGGACCAGCCCAGCACACTACTTTAAACTATGCAAAGACCTTTCACTCTGTTTTTTCCCACAAACTCTACACCATCAGTGTACACAGATGGGGAAATTTTTGCTGACAAAACTAACAAAATGATAGGGGCTGCTGTCGCTCTTATACTTCAATATGTGGAAGAGGCTGAGGGTGGTGAGAATGAGAATGCTGATGACCAACCCACAGTGAGGAGAAGGAGAAGAGTGTACAGACCCAGGGTAACCTACCAGGGGCTACATGAGCTGGAGAGAGTGGAGCGCTATAGGGTGGACAGGGACATCCTACAGCAAATTGTTGAGCTGTGCTGGCCAAGCCTCACACACAGAACCAACAGAGGGGAACTCATCCCAGTGGATACCAAGGTATGTGTAGGCTTAAGAATACTAGCCACAGGTACCTTCCAAAGGCCAACTGGTGATATCATGGGTATCTCACAGGGATCAGCATCCAGGGTACTCCATCAGTTCCTGGATGCCATGTCAGCACATGCCGGTGAGCACGTATATTTCCTCAGCACCCATGAGGCGTTGACTAGCAATATGCGTCTCTTCCATCAAATAGCAGAATACCTTGAGGTAGTGGGTGCTATAGACTGCATGCACACACATCACAGTACCACCTGGTGAGTTGGGTAGGGTCTACATAAACTGCAAGGGCTTCCCCTCCATCAACTGCCAGGTTGTGTGCAATGCCCAGGCCATTATAATGAATGTGTGTGCTGGCAGCCCTAGAAGTTATCACTACTCCCAAATCTGGCATATGACACAGCTGTACCAGAGATTTGCCAGTGGGGACATCCCATATGGCCACCTAGTGGGGGATGATGGTTACACACTGGAGCTGTGGCTGATGACACCCATCAGAAATGCACACACACCAGAACAAGAACTCCATAATGAGGCATACGCACAAACCAAAATCATAATAGAGCATTTGTTTGTGATGCTCAAGTCATGGTTCTGGTGCCTGGACACATCCAGTGGAGCCTTGCAGTACTCTCCAGCTACATGTACCCAAATGTTCATTGTATGTGCCATGCTACACAATATGATCCTGCAGAAACATCTGCAGCAGGAACAGCATGGGGCAGGACCACACAGTCCCCCATGATTGCCAAGGCCAGCACAGGCACAGAATGACTCGGAGGAGGAACAACCTGAACCTGCCCATGTAGGCAGAAGGAGGTATGCCCAGTATGCCCAGGCTTTGGCAAAGAGGCAACGCATAGCACATATACTGACATGGTAGGAACCAGGCAATGACACCTCTCTCTGACTCACACATACAGTAAAAGGGATGCCAAACATGACACTACCTGTGCTTTACCATGTATAGGGAGTGTACTATGTGCATCCGACATAGTCAGCCCTCCAGCACCATCCTCAATACTGGCATTGCCACAAGGTAAGTCACTCTTTCTATCAATTGTTGAATGGAATAGTATGTTCTGCTAGTTGTATCTATGGTATGGATGTGAGCATGCAAGAGAATCGGGTGGCTGAATGGGATGGCAGCAGATAGTGGACAACTATATGGGCAGCATGAAATTCATAACAAATACCTGTGTCAACAAATTAAGCAGTACTAGACAAGGTGACAAATCCTACTGCAGTACATGTGGTGGCCCAAATGTGTGTCCATAGGACACACACATGTATGACAGTGAGGGTCACATACCCAACAACAGCCTCAGCCAGCAGGACAGGTGTAGATGACCACAAAGAAAGGCTGTGTTAAGGCCTCCAATAGATGGCAATGAAGAACAGCCCCCCACCAGACCAACACAGACAGACTACAACAGGTCGGGCAGTTGTATGTTAGTTCTGAAGAGTAAGAAGTCTGAAACTGAAATGTAGGTCAATAAAACCTAAGATCTGTACTCTACTGATATGCCTCTAGTTTGCATGATAGGTCAGAATACAAAACTAAATGGAAGCCAACAGAGTACCTGAAATACCAGTACATTCATAGCAAATGTTTACAGTTGGCAAGTGCCCCCCCCCACCAAATCCTATGTAGAAATGCAGTAACATGTACATGTGGGTTTAATAACAGTGGAGCAGATTACCTGAGCTGTCCCAATTTACAGGATAGATTGTTGCTTGTGTACAATGTGCAGGGCTCTGTGTGTTAGGTTGTTGTGTGTTGTATATTGAGTGGATGTGGTCAGCATATAGGCATGAAGGGTTGTGTCTTGTGGCCTATGGCCAGTACTGTCAATGACAGGGCCATGTTCTGACAACTGCAATGTCAACCACAATGCATCCCAACAAGACCCAATTCAGCAGTCATCCAAACTCATTGTTCAGATGTTAATATCTGTCACCATCTGAAAGATGGACATGCCATGAATGTGGGTCCAGACATACATACAGTACACAGGTGGAAGTACCCTAGACAGAGTACATAAAATTTAACTGTCAACTGCACACACCTTTGGAATTGTACATACAGGTTAGCAGCACATTATGTCTGCGCAGTATAGAATACTGATGTAGTCTGGCCAATCACTGGCAGACCACAAAAGGCACAGTTATGAAGTAATGAGAGACTGCCTATGTCCCCACATAAGGCAGCATAAGGGGAATGTCGCAGGTATATCTGTGAGTCAGCTGCAAGAAGCTTCCATATCACACATGCACTCAGCTCACCCCACCATCAGACACAGGTTTATCACAGGTCACATCCCTGCTGTTGGGAATTAGTACAGTATGACCCCACTTCTTTATGGGAATACCCACAGAATGCAGCATGCTTAAGAGGTGCCCCATGCAGGTGTATCTCTAGCTGTAAGCAGCATCCTGCCAACATCCAGAACAATGGATTAATATGGACAGGAACTTTTGCCATTAACACCTCACACACTTACCTTGTTACCCCAGGGGAATCCAGTGGCTTGCAGCCTGGGACTGTAGCAGTGACAGAATGCATTGGCCTGCTATAGATGGCCTGCATCACTACCAAATGCCCTACAGTTCTATGTCAAAGGTCTGTGCCTCACCCATACTGCCAATGTATGTTATCTCATGAGGTCCCAACTAACAACATATATTCCACAGAACATAAATAAATGCAAGGCCATGTCGACAAATCCCAGTAGCATGCCCACCATCTCTTACTGCAAGAACTGTAGACCAACCCCTAAATACCTCTGAAATGAAGGGACAACTGTAGGGATACTTCTCAGATATCACTTAAATAATGTTAGGAAGAGGATAGAATAACAGAGTGGGGGGGTTGTAGAAGCATGGATGCCATGGAGTGTGTGAAGTCTGAAACTCTGATGTGTGCCCATACTACCCCTGCCTGCAAACCCAGTAATGGGTGGCTACAAACCTGCTCATAAACCACAATATGACGGGGAACTGACCAGATATATGAGTCCTGCCTCTGGGTAACCTGGGTGAATCTGTACAGCTGAGAGGTACGGCCACAGCAGAATATGGCCATTCTGTTACATTGTTAGATGTACAAGCAGGGGATCCTCACCCACAACAGTACCAAGGTGCTGAACCATTTACACAGACCCATCAGCAAGTGTCTGCAGCAACCCCTCCAAAATGGCATGAGTGTACAAGAATATGTAGGCTGCAGACCACAATACTGGACTCAGCTTCATTCATCCTGTATTTCCCAGATAATAACTGTGAGCAAATAAGTATATCTGTCAGTAGCTGATGACATAATACATCACAGTGTAAAACAGTACATATGTCTGAATATCTCTGCTAACACCAACCATGTAACACAAGAAGCACATACACAATAGTTACAGTATCCCACTATCTTTCGCTTATTGTGACTCCATATTGTCAACCTATCTACAGATATCCTGCAAAAACAGATTGCTAGCTGTAGGTGTAGAACACAAAATCCTGCACTGGAGTACAACCTACCTGGAATGGATTCACGCACTCAATACAGAAGGTCAAACTGGGCATGCTCCAACACTTAGAGAAATGAAGCCCATTTCTGACAACAACAGTGGACTGCACATATCTGTCAGTCGCAAGATGTCTGTGCACACACACACCACATTGCACACCATTCATGCTTTGCACACACATTCGATAGGAATACTCACACATATCCAAGGCCAACACACTATAATATGTCAAACATACACACACAGAGATGAGGGGAAGAGAGCGGCAGACAGTGGCAAAGAGATTGCCATCATGAGGCCTGTCCCAACAACCACACATCCAATTGGCCAGTATCACATAATGTGCCAATGTCAATCACTGTAGATATTTGCTTTTGATAGCCCCCAGCCCTATAATGTCTGTGGTGCTTGTGATAACTCTGTAACATGATAGTACAAATCAGTATTTATCTAGCATTTGTATACCCAGTCCTGTCAAATGTAAAGGTGTGTGTGACTGAGTGCTGTGTGTTTCTTTCCAGAGGAATGGTTTATGGCCCAGTCACACACACTGTACTTCCCATTGCCCATGTTAGCACTCATGCTGATGTCAGTCACCTTGAAATAACCCTCTGGCCAATCCTCAGCCCCATAAGCTCTGTGGCATGTGGGATAAATGCGTAATGCTATGGTTTAACATACTAGTTAGGTAGGAGTCCTAATTCCAGACATGGCAACTGTAAAACTGTGTGTGTGTGTGTGTGTGTGTGTGTGTGTGTGTGTGTGTGTGTGTGTGTGTGTGTGTGTGTGTGTAGAGATTACTGATTTTGAGGTCATTCACAGTCCCTACACCTCCCATTGCCCTACTTTAGCAAGCCTGCTGATGTCAGTCACCTTGAAATACCCCTTTGGAAAAAAGGCTAGCCTTATACGCTTCCTGGTGCATGCCATAAATGTGGAACAATGTAGTAGCAGTGACTACACAGATATGGGTTTGAATCCCATCTGTGACAAGTGTTTGTGTGTGTACATATGAATGTGCGTACCTCAAAGCTTTTAGCCCCATTTACACCCAGTACACATCTCAGAACCTGACATTAGCAGTTCTGCAGATATCATCCACCTTAGAAATACCTGTTACCAACCCTAAACCATGTCAGGTCAGTGGTGTATGTGGTAAATACATAACATAATGATCCATAGAGATTGTTAGATAGAGGACTGAGCCTCACCCCTGGCAAATGTAGATGTGTGTTTAGGGTAAAATTATTTTTGGGATCTCTCACCCAGTACATCACCCAGTGCCAGTATTTACAAGGGCTGGTGATGTTCCTCACCTTAGAAGTACCTTGGGACAGCATCCATCCTATAAGCTCCATGGCACAATGTGATAAATGTGGGATAAATGTGGTACACTGTAATAACAATCCATAGCTAGGTAGGGGTTTGAATCTCAGTGCTGGCATGTGTGTCTGTGATCAGTATCCTGTGTGGAGGTTGCTGTGATTGTGTAATAAAAGGATGCATTGTGGGTCAGGTTTTGCTAAATTATTATGTTGAGGACCTAGTATACATCACAATGTCCACCTTACAAGGACAACAGATGTCAAACACCAGAGAGGTTGGTGTAGACAATCCATAGCCCTACATGTGAAATTATGGATTAATGAACAATATTGGCAATCCTTGTATTACTCAGAGAACACTGTCCACTCATGTCTCATACACAAACACACTTGGCTAGGCAAAAACCACTATATTGGTAGTTCCCTGCATATTGCCTCACAGATAGTAACTATGGTGTGATTGCAGTGGACTATATGCCTGTTGACCACAACAGTGCCACTGACATCAGAAAGTACTGTGATTTGTTACATCTCCTGACTGTGTGTTATCCAGCAAGTAAAAGGACATGGCACCCTGTTCCATCCCTACAGTAGGCAAATAAATGCTTACAATGGTCCTTTTGCTATGTTCCCCACTGGATGCCTGCAATAACTGTAGAGTCTGCAAATGTTATCCACAAAGGGAATACCATGCCTTATACACATGCCCTGTATGGACAGATGCCACTAACTCCACTGAATACCTGTATCATGCTGTCAATGTAGGTGCAAGCATGACCTCAGTTCCATAGCCAGGTCTCACCAAATGAGGTCAGGAATGCTACATCAGAAGATAACAATCTGTCTACACAACATGCCCCAGATACCTTAAATACACTTCCACACATCACAGAACATACGTGTGGGACATGTGCACAACCCAGACACTGTCCATGTTATGGAATATAGATCACATACATGGGAAGCAGTGCACATCACTGGCCACCCACAATAGTAACCCAGATGAGTGGATGGTGAATACAATCCCCACCTGTGGGGACCACTCCAGGGACTACACCCCTGAGCCACAATGAAGACTATTTTCATGTGGCCTGATGCCAAGGAATTCCCTTTGCCTAGCCTTGTACATCCTTCAGGGCTATTCACCTACTACACACCTGTGAAGCAATGAACCTATGCATCTCAGTACTGGCAAGCGTGTGTGTGTGTGTGTGTGTGTGTGTGTGTGTGTGTGTGTGTGTGTGTGTGTGTGTGTGTGTGTGTGTGTGTGTTATGTGTGGGTGCGGAGATTAATGATTTTGAAGCCATTCACAAGCACTACATCTCCCATTGTCTTACTTTAGCATGCCTGCTGATGTCATTCACATTGAAATAACCCTTTGGCCATATATCAGCCATATAAGCTCTGTGGCACTTGTGATAACTGTGTAATACTGTAGTGTAGCAAACTAGTCAGCTAGGAGTTCTGATCCTGCCAACTGTGGTAATGTGTGTATTTCCCTGAGAGAGTGTCTGTGTGTCTTTGTTGACACCTGCTTTTGTGGACATTCAGAGGTACTAAACTTTCCTTATCCCTCCTTTAGCACTGTTGCTGATGTCACTCACCTTCAAAGATACCTTTGGAGAGTTATCCAACATGTAAGCTTTGTGGCGTGTGCAATAACTGCATAACACTGTAATCGCAATACATAGCCAAGTAGGGGCTTGAAACTCAGTACTGGTAAGTGTGTGTTTGTGTGTGTATCATCAATATCCTGTGCAGGTGTTGGAGTTCTTGTATAATGACAAGATCCATTGCAGTGTGGGTTTTGCTACATCATTATATTGAGGACCTATATGGTCCCATTGTCCACATTACAAGGCCAACAGTTTTCAAGCACTGTAGAGGTTGTTGTAGACAATCCTCAGTCATAAATGTGTACAGCCATGTGCAATTACTATGTGACAGTATGAATTAGTAAACAATATAGGCAACCGTTATAATACCCAGATACCACTCTCCACCCATGGATCATGCACAAACATGCTTGGCTCTTACTCCCTTCCTTTCTTTCTCTCTCTCTCTCTCTCTCTCTCTCTCTCCCCCCCCATCTCTGGTGGCTGTGGAAAAGTACATCTGTTTTGCATAGGCAGCAGCTTGAGGTTTGTAAGTAAGACTCATGATCAGCTGATGGCCTGTGCACAAATTGCAGTTCCCCACTTGCTAATTGCATGTGGAACAGCTGCAGTATCATTCCTATAGCCAATTGCATGGAAATACACTCCTGTAACTAAGCACTTCATGTGGGTGTTGGCCCTTTTCCTTTAAGCAGGACTTTATGTGGGTGTCTGACAAATAGCATCACAGAACGTAGTTGGAAATACATCTTACAACATACACTGTGGAGATAGGCCAACAAATAGGAGGGGATGTTCCAGACATGGGGACAGAATGTAAGTATTGCTGTTCTACATTTGAAGTAATGTTGGTTTAGCAGGGTTTTTGTGGATATGGCTGTTCTACATGATTTAAAGTCTGGCATGACAGTGTTATGTGGTTGAGGAAACTCTCACCTGTAGGGCTATCTGCAGACTGGCCAGAGTTTGGAGTCTTACATGTGTTGTGCTACTCACACATTTCTTATCTTTAGAAATGCAGTAGCATACTCTGATGATTGCAGTCAGTACATAGTGACATCCATGTGAGTTACTGAATTCATATCCCTCAGAAGAGATATGTCACAACAAACCCTGTTACACCAGAAAATGTCTCAGTTTATCACAGCAATATGTCAATATTGGCCCTGTGTTTGTGCCTTTGTCCCCCAAGTCTGTCACTTTGTCCATATGTCATGCAGTAAGAGGTGCATATGTACAGTACATCATTATTTACTGACATCATGCTATATAACAAGCCAGTGAGATATCAGACTGCTAGACATATTATGCATAGTAGGTCTTATATTTGAGGACAAAACCTGGACATTCTGTTGTAGTGTGCACAGTAGTGAGGTCTGTGTACTTATGGTGATTGCTGACAGAGTGTGTATTGTAAATATGTTACTTGGCCTGTGTACAGAATGTGGTAGATGTTATTGTTCTTGGTCCTGTTCTATCTGATGTTGCATACTGCTCTAGTTTATGGTACCCTATCAGCATACATGTTTGTAGGCCCAGACTGACACATGTCCAATACCACAGTCAGGCATCAGACTACACTGTGCATTGTCCCGGTATATGTAGGGTTACTGTGTGAGTGGCACATATGAGGATGGTTTTGTTCACACAGTCCATATACTGTAATATTAATTAGGCTTACCATAATGTGACTGTGACTGTGACTGTGTTCAGGTGGGTTGTGGGTATGCACTTTCACACTTGTGTCTGTAACTCTGTGCTGTTACATGCCTGTAGTGCCTGCTGTTTGCAAGTACATGTGTATTCCCTCATAGGAAGCTTGGGTCAGTGTTGTAGTAGTCTGCCTGTAATTTGCACAGTGCTTTGTGACATGCCTAGCAGCTCAGTGTATTTACCTAGTGTGATGTTATGTCCAGATATTTGTCAGATGTACTGTTGCCTGGCCACCATAACTATTGTGTATTTCTGACAAAGCAGTGGGATGCTGTAAAGATGTATGTCACTAACTAGTGGGAAGTATGTGGGCTTGGGACCTCTGCTCTTCCGGTTAATATGTGTTAGGCCAGACAGGAGTGTGTGAATGCATCAACTGTGTGAGCTTATCTATTCCAGTATTTTTGTGATATCCCCATTTACATGGCTGTAAACATCCACTTTGTCAGGCTTGGTCCACACGTCTTGCACTAAGGAGTTCTGTGTATACCTCTGGACTGACCAGATTGTGTCAGACTGTCCACTTTTATTGGTCATATCTCTGCTGTATTCCACAGGATCATTACTGTGATTTGTGTCGTACTTCACTATGATGATCTTATGATGTCTGCCAGTAACTGATAGCGTACATGTCAGTATCAGAAGTGACTTCCCACACGTCTTTTAACACAACCACTGTTACTGTAGCAACATTCTACATTTATACCTGCAAAACTTACATGACATCCCCTTGCACTAAGAGGTTGTGACTATTGGTGCTGAGGTATGACTCCACTACATGTTATGGGCATATGTTATATAAATATATAGTTCCATGGGCACTACCAGGTACAGGCACAGATATGGTACTCTCCCCCGATGATGACAAATGTCTGCTGGATCTGGGTCCCTGTTGGGACTGGCCAGGACCACGTGCACGTGGCCTGCTGTGTTGTGGTATGGACAGCACCCCCCTGCAGTGTGCTGCTGGTACTGCCACTACGGGAGCGGCTGTCACTTGTTGCACATCCACGTAGACCTCCACCTGTTGCTGTTGCTGACCTACGTCCACATGGCTGTTGCCCTACTCCCACCATATGCTCTAACACAGATATTGCACGGTCGAAGATTCCCACCATCTCACCCAACCGTCTATCCAGGACCTCTGCAAAATAACAGTGGGCACCTGCAAGATCACGGATGTTGTCAATAACAGCAGAATGAGTAGCCCTCTGGAGCCTCAGACTCTGTCTGGTATAACGTTCCATACATGCCTGTGCCTCCATGATGGCCTGAAACATGCGTCTGGTGAGACTTGCTGTGGCACTCCTTCCAGGGGCATGATGGCCAGCAGCCCTCCTATAAGCACCCCTGTACATCTGCCTGTGTGGTACCTCGCCGGTCATCTGGCTATGGCTGCTGTGTACAGACACACTTGCCATAGTCACCACACTGTCCTGTCCCATGCCACCACTCACCAACTGTCCCTCATCTATGGCCACTGGTGATGAGGTATGTATGGGTAATGTGACTGTGTGCAGAGATGGGGTGGATAACAGTGGGATGTCAACTGATAGCATAGCTTCAGCCCCTGACAGCCCTGCCTGTGCCTCACCATACCTATCATCATTGTCAGAGTCTGTATGGACACTAACATCAGTTTGCCTGCAGGAGGGACTATGACCCACCTCACCAACTGTGAGGGGAAAACAAAAAATGTAATTTAAAACCTGTACATCATTTCTTACTTCTGCACACACTCACACACACACACACACACACACACACACACACACACACACACACACACACACACACACACACACACACACTTTCAGGTGAGGTGGCCCAAAGATATTACACAGACCTCTCATTACCCAGCTGTCAACATGCATGACATATGGCACTCAACAGCATGCACTACAGCTACACTCAATTCCTGTTACCAACATTTTACATCTCTGCAATGCATGAATTGTGTTAGTAGGTGATGCCCCTTCCCCTGGAACACACTGCACCCATGTACACAGTATTGCTGTACACCTGTTCAGCAACCAGGCATGTACTGTGCACCATACCTCATGAGTGTACACACCACTGCTGAATGTGTATATGTGTGGCAGTTATGTTTGCTCTGTTGCTCACACCCCCTATGTGTTTGTCTGACACATACTTGGGATGATATGAGGACATATGTCAATAATGAATGCCTGACCTCTGATTTGCAGATCTCATCATCAGCAGTGCATGCATAAGCAATAAAATCCAATTACACTGACAACCTTCAAATCTTACTGTGGCTATGAGGAGTGTACACACCCTTATTGACATGCCACTCTCTTCCCTGATATGCCATGTTGCCACAATACTGCATATATTAACATTAACACACCTGATATGTGACATATGACCTGTGCAATCAAATGCAGTATCAAACAAATGTGTTAGTTGTGCAGATGCTGATTGAGATGCATACAATATTTGGGTTGCATAAGTGTGCACACCCTTAACATAATGGTTTGTTGCAGCACCTGTTAAGTAGACTATAGCAGTCACTATTCCTGGAAGGGGTATACTGGCATACCCCATCTTCACTTGCCATTACTTGGTCACTCCACCCTACAAATGTCCCCCAACTCTGCCATGTTGCAAGGTCAACTCATGTGCACAGCCCTTGGAGGTCACACAGTGCCTTCACTATTGCTGTGGAGTCAGGGTTATGTCTGGCACAATTCATGACCTTGCCTGTGTTCAGATACAGTCATTCTTAGTGAGCTTTCTGTATATGCTTCAGTTCACTGTTGTGTTTCAGGATGACACCCTTCCCCTTCCTCAGCCTTTTTGCAGATGCTTGACAACTATGGGCCACACATGAGTGTCATTTTGCAGTGTCCTAAATTAAGAACACCATTTCTACCAGCCTAGTTCCTGCGAATGAACAGCAATCCTAAAGGTGTATACTGGCACCAGCAAGGTACAGATGGGTAAGGTGGGCCTGAGGTGGAGTGAGGTGTTTCTTGTGTAGTACATGCATCTTTATTAATACTGTCTGTAGGTTTTAGCCTTGCTCTCAGTACACCATTACACATTGCAACACATGCCTTTGTGAGACGTGATGTTATGCATATGCTACCTATAGAGAGCCCTGGATGATGTTTCCTGTGGAACAACTCTTCCATCTGATTACCCTAACCCATGCGCCAAACTTATGCAAAGTCCAGGCAATTGTCGATGCAGGTACTGCACAGGCAATACTTGCTAGACATTCCTGCAAGTCCCTCAGTGTTGCTGCATGTTTCTGGCCAGCCTCCATGACAAGTTTGCAACATGTGTTGTCATCTGTCTTGGATGGGCATCTGTTTATTTTCTACATTAATGTTGTCCCATATTTCATAGTCACATACATGACTGCACTGTTTGCCATGGTATATGCAATGGTGAGGTAAGGCTACATCTCCCACTCCTGAGTGCTACCTTTTGGATATGGGATCCATTCCATGGTTTGTAAGATGTGTGCAAGCCACGGCTGCCTCTGTTGCAGGTGAGTGGGCAAATGTCATGGACATACTTCTTGGACAGCAGACCATTACTTGGTGTGATATTGAGGACATGTACTTGATGGAAGGTGCGTACTCAAGAAGAGTGAATGTTGTCAGAACCTCAAAAGCTGTTTCCACAATATTTTATTTGGAGTATGTGCACACATATGCTCCCAGTGTTTGTTAAGGTATGCATTCCCCATATTTGTTGTCCTAACATAGGATCCATATTACACATTCATTGCTCACGTTAGGATCAAATCACAGGTTGTAAAAGTTGTGGAATGTGGTATTGTGATATGGCATTGTGTAGATCTGTAACAGTTGCCATTGTAATAGTGGTATATACACTGTTGTAGCCACTGTATAAGGGTAATGTTTCAGACATGTCCCTACTGTAAGCCATTTGTCTCACCATTATGTTCATCTCTGTCCACACATCTTGCACTGACAGGTTGTTAGTTATACTGCAGGACTCTTACATACCCTTCAGATATGCCACCATGGTGACCACTGTGATGCATTGCAGTTAACAGCAACAATAAGTGAACATGTACAGCATGCATTATGGGTAGGTGTGTTAAATTTGTGCATGGCAAATACCATGGCCATAACATGGCCAGTGTATTGGCAAACCTGAACAAAAAAACTCCATACTCACCACCTACAGGCTACTGCACCAGAGGTATATCAGAGGGACCTACATAGTTGTGTGAGAGATGTAATGTCAGTAGCCACACCTGTGGCATTGGTACAGGGTGGAGGCAGCATTTCAGTACAACAGTACAAAACCACAATAGCAGAGATTATGCACATCTGTTGCTTACTAAACTGCAGCAACAGACTATGTTTTCTGACATATGCATGAAGATACTTTACAGATGAAGATGGATAAACAACAGTGGTCTACTAATGTGCCCTGGGGCCTTACCTTCATGCTCCTCATCTATTGTGTGGGTAGCACCCACCTCCACAATGCTATCATCAGGTTCATGGCTTGGCTGGTGGGCGGGTACCCCAAGGCTGGCGAGGAGCTCCTCAGTATGTTTCAGTGGGGGCTGGATGGCATGGCCCCCACCTGTGGCTAGCTGGTCCCTCCTAACTGCAGCAGCACGCTGACTGGTGTGGTGAATTAGGTCACTGCAATGATGTTGCACCTGCTCATAACTGCAGTTATGCAGGCCAACATCATTTACCCTGTGGACGAGATCATTCCAGTCCTCTCCTGCAGATCATGGGCTATACACCCAAGAGGGTTCTGTGGTGATGTATGAGGTAGTTGTTTAATATTTCATTCTCCTCTGGAATATAAGCAGTGCGACACTCCCGTTACATGGTACCTGGAAGACATAAACAGGAAAAAAAGTCTGAGGACCTCATACTGCAAGGCTATAATAGTTGTTAAATGACATCCTCCCCCCCCCCCACCATATCTGCAGCAATACTCTGAACACACAAATCAATGTGTATGTTTACACCAAACCTACTCTTGGGACATACCTCCTGTTGTGCAACAAATATTGAAATGTGTTTCTATTCATGTTCCATGTTGAAACACTATCATTAGTGGCCTGTTGCTAACAATGTAACCTGCATGCCATTGCAACGGCCACTGTGGTTACATATATGCATGTGTTCTGTTTGCTATGCAACTGTTCCAAATCTGGTGTTTTAGGTTAATGGGAATATCTATGCATGTTGTTATAACTAATCATGGATTGTGTTGACTATTACTACCGACATATGTTCTAAAACTGCAACACAATAGCATGTTTGGGAAGGCTGTTTCCAGCAGAATCACCTCTCCCACCTCATCTGGCTGTAGCAACCAGTCCACAGCATGTCTGCGACCCAATCTGGGACCTTCTCATCTGCTGGTCCTGCACTACCTTTAGGTGTAACCATGTCAGGGGATGGTGCTCGTACCCCTCCTGGGAGTGCACACAGACAGGATCCCGTCACCTGAAGTCATTTTGAGGGTCTGATGCATAGGAAGCTCTGCAGGGAATTGGGGAATCTTCTATACCACCTTGAGGCCTTCATGACACAATTAGAGGGTCAGCCTGCCCCTCCTGCTCAGCCCCCAGCACAGCCACCTACAGGGCTGTGAAGGTGCAGTGGTGACTGCCATTGGGTGGGGACCTCAGTCCCACTGTTTCCATTTGGCGACTCATGGACTTCCAATTTCAAAATACCCTCCCTGTCCAAGGTGTTTACCTACCACATGTGCCATATACCACCCCTGTATGCTGTCTTGTCTGTCTTCCGACCCAACCTACCTCCCCAAATATACCTACTATCCTTCCTGAACATCCCAGTCTCACTTTAACAAAAACAGATCAACAGGTCAATCTGTTCCCAACACAAATTTCACACCATACATAACTGTCCATTTCACACCTGCTTACAACTGCTTAGAGGTGCCTTAATCACTCTGTATCCAACAGCCCTTGTTCTGATCAACAAATAAATTATCAGCCTTTGCAAATGTCTAACCCAGGACCCTGCACACCATAGCCACATCAATTTACCAGTAAGCCATCTGAGCTGCAGATATGTGGGATGTTTTCTCAAACATATCATGCAACACAGTCATTCAACAGTAGGGAAAATATATATATATATATATATATATATATATATATATATATATATCTATATAAATATATATATATATATATATATATATATATATATATATATATATATATATATATATATATATATATATATATATAAAAAATATATATATATATATATATATGTATGTATGTTCATAGGTTCATAGGTAGGTACTAGGCATTTATAAGCCTAGCCAGAATGTGTTGGCTTTCGCCTCCCTTTTAAATTAGTTTCCTAGGCCTCTGTGAAGTGATCCCAGGGGTAAATTTATGATTTCCCATCAACTCGTCAAGATTCCTCTTGAAGAGAGTCAGTGAGGGGCTCTGCCTAATATAGACTGGGATTTTATTCCACAGTGAGGGAAGTCTCTGGGACAGGAATATATCCCTCCAGCATGTCCTGTTTATTGTTGTGCTGAGGTTAAATTCACTAGAGCATGTGGTTCTAAGAGATATGGTTTTCTTGAGGTGGAGCATGTCCATTAATTCTGGGTTGGACATGGGCTTATACATCAGGCAGAGATCACCTCTGAGCAGGCGGTAAGCAACCAAGTATAGCGGGAGTTTCTTTAGTCAAGTTGCATAGGGCATCTCTTTGAGGCCCAGGATCCTCTTGGTGAGGTACTTCTGTGGTCTTTCCAGCTGTTGCAGGTGTCGAGTAAGGTACATACCAAATGGGGCATTGTACTCTATCATGGGCCTAATGAGTGATGAGTAGAGGGGCACAATGACCTCTCTTGATCTAGAGGTGAACCCCTTCGTGATTAGGTGGGCTACATAGAAAGAATTTCTAACCACTTTGGCAATGTGATTATCAAAAGAGAGGTTGCTATCTACCTGGGTTCCCAGGTCCCTAATTACATTTTCCGTACCTAGTAGATTACCACCTATGTGGTAATTCGTGGGCACTTTGTTTTTCCCAAAGGGGATGACTATGTATTTTTTGGCATTCAGCTCGAGGCCATGGCTCTGACACCAGGTATCTGTCTCTGTAAGACCCTTCTGGACGATGTCTGTGTCAGCCGGAGAGTTGATTATGGCCCCCAGTTTGCAGTCATCTGTGAACTTGGTCAGCCATAGTCCTCCTGTGCTTACCTGTACCTCAGAGAAGTATATACCGAACAGGAGGGGGTCCCAGGACCATGCCCTGTGGGATGCCACTTGTAAGTGGTTAGAGTCGGACATGACACCCGCAACTCTGACGATGTATGTTCTATCCGTGAACCAGTTAGCCATCCATCTCGTGACATAGGGGTTAATGTTCAAGCTGGTGAGCTTGTCTATGATGCCAGAGTGCGGAATGGTGTCAAAAGCCTTAGCAAGGTCCAGGTAGGCTGTGTGGACTACCTTCCCTTCATCTATGGCCTTGGTAACTGTTTCAAAGAAGTCAACTAGGTTTAGGAGGCAGGATCTGCCTTTAACAAAGCCGAATTGGGTAGGGTCCAGTGTCTGGAGGTTCCCAATGTCTCTGTTTATGAGTTCCATGATGATTCACTCCATAGCTTTGCAGACCAGGCTAGTCAGGCTTATAGGGTGATAGTTCCCAGGTTCTGTTGTGGCACCACCTTTGTGGAGTGGGATGACTGTTGCTGTACGCCATTCTTTGGGTACATAACCTGTGGTAAGGCTGAGACTGAATAGTGAATTTAAGTGAGGGTTTAGTTCCTTTTGGAGCTTGTGTAAGACGCAGCCTGGGACACCATCTGGTCCCATTGATGCTGTGTTCTTAGCTTTGGAGAGGGCTGTTTTTGCCTGCATGTCCATGATGTCTGGGGCTCTGCATTCTTCTGGGATGGACACGGGCCCTTTTGGGGGTGAGGGGGGGTGAAGTTTGCACTGAACCTGTCAGCCAGGATGTTGGCAATGTCAGTTGGCTCAGTGTATTTTTTGCCATTTTGCACTAAATCAGAGCATATCTGAGAGTCGTCACCTAATTCTTGACATAGCTAAAGAAGGCTTTGTGATTATCTTTAGAGTCTTTGGCAATTTTTCTTTCGAAACTGGCCTTGGATGATTTTATGAGGGATTGTAGTTTCTTGCTAATATTGATCAATGATGCCTTTCCTTTTTTGATTTTGCTCTATCATGTAGTAGTTTCCTCCTTCTGTTGTATAGCTTATTTATGGCCAGGGACCATCAGACTCGTTTCCTCTCTTTAGAGGAGTGAGTCTTGGTTTTACTTGGGATGGCTCGATCCATGCATCCCTGTAGATGCTCATAGAATGCACTTGTAAAGGATTCTGTGGTTTGGGCAGCATTATCTTTTAGCAAGGGGGCTTTGAAACTTTCCTCCTTGATCTTGAGAAGTGTGAAGTTTGCTTTTGAAAAGTTTTTCACAGTGGTTTCCTTGACTGGAGCTGGGGTCTGGATGTGGATGTCCAGTGTAATTAGTTTATGATCTGATCTCACCAGCGAGGGGTTTACCTCTGGTGTGGAACACTGATCCCCCATGTTGGTGATGATCAGGTCCAGTATGTTGTCACCTCTAATGGGTGCAGTGATTAGCTGTTCCAAGGCGTTAGAGTTTATGAACTCTAGGAAGCTTTGGGCAAAGGAGTTTGTACTAGAGTAATTCTCCCAGTCAATGTTTGGGTAGTTGAAATCTCCCAATATCATGGTGTTTGGTAGGACCTTTATATTTTCCAGTGTTCTCAGGAATGCTGAGTGGGGGTCCTGAGACAAGTTAGGTGGTCTGTAGCAGGCTACGATCTGAAAAGCAGCCTTGCCCACTGTTAGTTGCACATGGATGGTCTCCGAGGCTTCGTGCTGTGCTACTAACCTGGAGGTGTAAGTATCCTTTATGAAAATGGATACGCCCCCTCCTTTTGTATTTTGGTCCGGGTTCTGGGGCCGAAAGTTATGATATGAGTTGTAGCCTGATAGCTTTGAACCAGGTTTCTGTTACTGCACAGATATTGATTTTCTCCATGCTAAGGAGTGCCTCGAGTGCATGCATTTTGAGGTTTAAACTTCTGGCATTGAGTAGTGTATATATATATATATATATATATATATATATATATATATATATATATATATATGTATATATATATATATATATATATATATATATATATATATATATATATATATATATATATATATATATATATGTATATATATATATATAGATATATAGATATATATATCTGTGTGTTTGTATATATGTAGACATACATGTCTATATATATATATATATGTGTGTGTGTGTGTGTGTGTGTGTGTGTGTGTGTGTGTGTGTGTGTCTGTATATATGTAGACATACATGTATATATATATATATATATATATATATATATATACATATATATATATATATATATATATATATATATATATATATATATATATATATATATATATAGAGAGAGAGAGAGAGAGAGTGTGTTCAGACATTGGGTGCACACTCTGAACCTCCTTCCTCCACAGCTGCACTGTTTTGCCTTGCTACAAAACAAAGCATCACATGTGGACACAGCCTAACATCAGGGGGTATATAGGGACAGATCATAGATAAGCCTATTACAAACCTATGAAGTTTGTGCATGATACATTTCACATTACCATGACTGTTCTGAAGGTGGTGGGGTCTGAAACTCATGTGTCTATCATGACTTTATTACTTTCACCTTCAGCTATCTGCCAGACTAATATACATGTTTGGAGGAACAGAACAAACAATATGATGGCTTAAATCTTGTCATTCTGTGCAGATCTGCACAGTTGACAGGTATGGCCCACTGCCCAAAGGGCCAGATGCTATGTCCATAGCAGTTGTTCAGCAGGACATCATTACACCAAGAAGTCTTAATGGCATATATAAATATTTCAACATCATCTATCCCATTATTACAGACCAAGTACTACAAACAATTACATGCATACATGTTTCACATACCTGTTTTATTATTGGGCTCTCTTCTGTGTTCCACTTAGATATCTTCCTTGTTTGTTTGTTTTTTTATTTTTTGTTTGTAGTATTTATTTTTAGTGTTATTTTTGTGTTTTTGCTTTTTTCTCTCTCTTTCTCTCTCTTTCTCCACTACAGGGATCAAGCTGGTTTGAATAGGTTGCAGCATGGCTTTTGTAGGTGATGCTTATGATCAGATGATGGCCTCTGCACCAATTGGTGTTCCCCACTTGCTTATTGCATGCAGCCAGCTGTGTAGTACTTCCAATAGCCAATGTCATAGCAACTCACTACTATAAATGACTACATCATGTGGGGGTTGTCTCTTTACCTTTCCTGTATGGAAGACATCCTTCCTGTGTGTGGGCAGCAGTGTTACAGACAGCAGGTAGCAATACCTCTTACAACAAGACTTCCGGACACAGGCCAACTACATGTTTGTATAAGGTTCCAGACCTACAGACAGTGTGAGTATTGCTGTTATATGCATTGAATACTGCTAGTTTTACATGGTTTGTGTGTACATGCTAGTTTTGTGTGGAATGCAGTCTGTCTGCATAGCTTTCAACTGTGGCCCTATCCACATGATAGCCAGAGGACTGGCTGTTATGTTTTGTCTGTTTACTACACAGGTCTTGTCTCTGACATATCAGTGGCATTATCTCCGTTGATTGCTATCTTTTCATGGCAACATCCTTTTGTGTTTCTGACTTCATATTCCTGAGTAAGGGTATGTTGCAACCAATCCTATAACACCAGCAACTGTCACAGTGTATAACAGCAGTATTGCAAATATGGCCCTGTGTTCCAGCCTATTTCCTCCATGTATATACCAGGCTTTGTCCAGATGTCATGCAGTAAGAGGTTGTTAGGTAATGGCCTATCATTATTTAGTGCTGGCATTCCTGCTGTCATTTCAGTGATATTGTGGACTCCCCCAAAAATTGTGGGGTAGGGACAGTATATATGAGGGCTACAGCTGGACAAAATGTGCGTGACCTTGTACAGTCCGGAGGTCAGTGTATGGGAAACACTGTTATATGTCCTTGTAAGACATTTTATGGGGGAAGGGTATTAAATGTTTTTAACCTAGGCTGTTACAACATGTGAGGGATATCAGTAGTAAGAAACATTAAGGTATATGGCTGTACATTTTCATACATTTCACCATGGGAACAGTGGTGGACTACAGCTTACTGTCTTACACACAGTTCTGTTTGCCAGTGTGATAGTGACATTTTAATTTAAGCATTGTTATGTAACAGATACATTTACATTGTGACTACTAATACTTTTCCCCCTAGGGATTGAGTACAGAGTGTAACTGGAGGCTGCTGAGCTACATCTGTAATTGAGTGTTGATTGGTTCTTATCTTCAAGGCAAGTGTTTTTTTTTCTTACTGTTGTACTACTTGAAGACCTTAGCCTGGACAGCAGAGTATGTTATGTTTTTCAGATTACTGTAAAATGTTTTGTTTGAGAGTTGCATTAATCAGTTATTATGTATTTTAAACACCTAACTGCTATAAGAAATGGCATAAACAACTGAAATAGTACACAAATAAACATTTCTATGCATGTAAACTTGTGTGTGGTGTCATGTCCTTTGCATTGTGTGTGGGTATATGTTTCATACAATAATTCTCATTTGTAGGAAAAAATCAAACACTAGCCATTTTAAAAGGTGGCAACTGTAGGAATAATGACTGTTTGATATGCCGTGCACCCTCTCTATATACTCTTCTTATACATATCTATAAGTAGTAAAATATTTAATTGTGTATGTATATACATATATATATATATATATATATATATATATATGTGTGTGTGTGTGTGTGTGTGTGTGTATGCATCATTGGAATGTTTACTGCTTCCACATTGTACATTCCCTATGGTATACTGACTTTTCTGCATGATATGTTAGAGATATCCTCCTGCATCTTACAGCTGAAATGGCTTACTGTTAACTTATGGCTATGTTGTTCAGGATCCTGGGTTCAAGGCTTGCAAGTGCTGGTTATTGTGTTGCAAGGCAGATCTGTTCAGCTGTGGAGGAAGGGATAATGGCAATAATTACAAGAGATCCTTATTTTGGGCCCCTTCACCCCCATTAACAGTGCCTTTGGTCAGATGTTTTGCAGTGAGAGGTTCAGAGTGTGCCTCCAATGTGCGAATGCAATGCACACACACACACACACACACACACACACACACATATATATATATATATATATATATATATATATGTGTGTGTGTGTGTGTGTATATATATATATATATATATATATATATATATATATATATATATATATATATGTGTGTGTGTGTGTGTGTGTGTGTGTGTGTGTGTGTGTGTGTGTGTGTGTGTGTGTGTGTGTCACTTTATAGAAGATTCCTGGATGACATATGTATCCTATGGGAAGGGCCAATAGAAGAGATAGAAAAATGTATTGAATATATTAACAACAGTACTAATTTTCTTGAATTTACTTTCAGAATAAATTATGAGAAGTTGGAGTACTTGGATATAGAAATATACAAGAAAAACTCACATTTTAATTCCAGGGTGTATAGAAAGAGTACCTATTCTAACTCTTATTTGCACTTTGAAAGTGCTCACCCTTTGTACTCCAAGAAAAATATAGTTAAAGGACAATATATTAGGGCCTGCAGGATGACGTCCAGAGATGAAGACTTTGAAATGGAAAAAAGGTTACTAAGGAAAATGTTTAGGACGAGGAAATACCCAGATGATATGATAGACAAAACTGAGACAGAAGTGACACAAAGGAAACCAAATGACTTTAAGCCAATATTAGGATTACCAGTATTTGATACGGTAGGCCCAGTAAAAAAGGCACATGACAATTTTGGCAGTGCACTCATCTTGGAGTGTAATGCTTGTGCAAAAATGGTAAGACAAACTATAGATAAGGAATGGAATAATGTTTTAGCATGTACTGACTTAGAGAAACTAAAGAATGAAAAGCTAAGAGTAGTTTATAAGAATTCAAGTAACTTAAAACCTTTATTGGAAAATGGTACAAACCAAGAAGTTCAGAGACTGAGAAAAAGGATGGGAACGTTTAAATGTGGACATTGTCAACAGTATGCATACGTTAGCAATGCAGAAAGTGTGTATTTGGAAAGCAGGGGAATCACCCTGGAAGGCAAGGATTTTAATAATTGTGACTCCTTTGGGCTTGTATATTTAGTGAAATGTCAAACCTGTGAAACATTCTATATAGGGAAGACAGAACGCAAGATCAGGATAAGGGTATACGAACATATATATGACCTAGAAACAAACAAACAGACTAATGCATTGTACAAACACAAACAAAGCTGTGAACATGCATACTATACATTGTTTGTGATAGAAAGGGTGGGAAGGAGTGGCAGAGGGGGTTTATGGGAGGAATGTTTGGAGTACAGAGAATTATGGTGGCAGATAAGTTTGAAGGCCAATAAGCCACCTGGTCTCGATGAACATATCTCTATAGCCCCATTATTAAAATTGAGAGCAGCAAAACTGTGATATGCATTTGCACTTTATGTGAATTTTATCATGTTTTTACCCATGTTTTCCAATAGTTACAGCTGGTCTTTAAGCCTTTTTGTATTTGTATTTTTATTAAAAAGTTGGGTTTGTAATATGTTATGAACACAAGTATTACACTCATTTATCAAAGGTATTAAACTTATTTTTCCCTTAAATTTTCCTGTTTTTAACATTCTTTTAACTCAGTGAGGCTATACAATTTCTTTGGCTTACAATGCAATTTTTATAATACCTGTAATTTCAGGATTTATCCACTAGATGGAGTACCAAGTTCATTTAAAGCAAATATTCAAGTTAGTAATTTTGGGTGGCCACGGTGGTGCAGTGGTTAGCATTGCTGCCTCACAGCAAGAGATTCTCCAGTTCGATCTTTGACTGGGGTGCTTTCTGTGCAGAGTCTGCATGTCCTCCCTGTGGTTGTGTGGGTTTCCTCCAGGTGATCCAGTTTCCTCCCACATCCCACTGTAGGTGGATTGGACACTCTAAATTGGCCCTAGGTGTGCATGTGTGTGCCTTCTGTGAAAGGTTGGGCACCAGGCTGGCAACTCGACACTGTAAAACTCCACTGCCAATCATGAGCAGACAGGTGATCCACTGCGGCAACCCCTAACCAGGAAAAAGCTGAAAGAAGATTCAAGTTGGTAATTTTAACCGATGAGTCCTACTAAATGTGTTTCTAAAAGTATTTTAACTTTATAATTTATTCTTTGTAGTCAAGTGTTTTAAGGATTTTTATTTAAAACATATTTTTATTCAAGCATATTTATTCATCAAACATTGTAACATTAAATGCGTTTTAATTGTGGCAACACAGAGAGATGCAACAAGAAAAGTTTTTGGTTTTAAACTAAATTAACCTTTCAATTAATGCATTAACCTAATCAATGTAATTAAGTGAATTGTATAAATGCACTAGTAGTTTGAACAGCCCACATCTGAGGAAGTGATTTTTAAAACAAAAACGAATGGTGGACCGTTAATGTGCTGTATTTCTGTGGAATAAAGTGAACTGAAGTGTACTGAGCCGTCCGTGGGTTTTTTCACAATTTTCTAAGCTTGCCCTGCTCAGTGCTTTATTGTTTTGCCTGAAAATATGCTTCATTTTGTGGATTACAGAATATATATATATATATATATATATATATATATATATATATATATATATATATATATATATATATATATATATATATATAGTATTAAGTATTAAAAATCATCCACGGGGCACACCACAGCTCTTAGATACAAAATGTCAGTCACAGCAGATGCAAATCTGTCAATTCTTAAACGAAAAAATAAATGTAGCTTCAGCTTAAACTGATATAAAATTCCTATATATTACAGTACAGATACTGATATAATTACAGATGTTTATAGGAAGCATTGGGGAGTGTTAATGCTAGATGAAAACGTAAGGGATATTGTTGGTGAAACACCAAAATTTTTATTTAAGAATAAGAAGAATCTTAAACAGATAATCTGTCATGTTAAAAAAGATAAAGAAGATGATATTCTTGATATTAGAGAAGCATATCAGTGTACGAGGCCATGTAGAAGATGTAATCAATGTGAATATATTGACCATACCAATGCATTTGTACATCCTGTCACAAACCATGTTCATTTTTTAAAAGAGTCAGCGAACTGTGATACAAAGAATGTTGTTTATTTAGCTCAGTGCATGGGATGCAACACGTTCTATATAGGAAAAACAAACAGGAAACTAAAAGAAAGAATTAGGGAACACATTTATTATATAAGGCAAGGTGATGAACGTAATGCGTTAGCTAAACATGTTGTTAAGACAGATTTTTCCCATCATTTTAAGTTCACAGTATTACAGGTTATCAGTCCCAATGTTCGAGGTGGTAATATTTGTAATTACACAGAACGTATTGAGATAAAATTAATTATTAAATTTAGAGCTGATAGACCACCAGGTATCAATGACAAAATTCCTTTAAAACCCATTTTATCTAACAGAAGGCTGCAAGTACATAAAGATAGATAAACGAGCAATGATTTTATATTATAATATGGCTATTTATAGATTATTTATTTTCGATATACATATTTTTACATAAAGTTTAAATCAATTTAAGCATGTATAATTCTTATATATATATAGTTTATAGTAATGTCTAATGTTATGAACCTCTCATATATGATAGATTGAATTTTATGTACCTATATTTATTAAAATGTATTTTTATAGCTTAATAGCTTAAACATTTTTATTAGTGTTTTAGCAGGATATGATGTAATGAATTTTTAATGAGCACAAAGGTATTTAAGATTGAGATGTTCATTGTTTTACAAAGTCTGATGAAGCCCTAGAGGTGAAAGCGCTCACTGTGCACAATAAAATTATATCAGTTTAAGCTGAAGCTACGTTTATTTTTTCGATTTATTTGTTCGTTTTTCGTTTAAGAATCTACAGATTTGCATCTGCTGTGACTGACATTTTGTGTCTAAGAGCCGTGGTGTGCCCCGTGGATGATTTTTAATACTCTATTTGTTTTATTGTACTGTTTTTACATCCTTTTGGGACCGATTTCCCTGTTGAGCTGCTGTTTTTGGATTTTATTTTTATACGTTATTGCAGTTTGGGAGCTCTTGGGAAACATGGCTAAGACACAAGGTACTTCTATTGAACTTCCTTACACTCCGGAATCTGTTCCAAGCAGCACTTCAAAACCAGAACGCTTCCTTGACGTTATTTCCGGTTCAACTAATCCGTTAGCATTTTATGTAGTTCCAGAAAGTAACGAGGATAATATTGATGATAAAGGATGTCTTGTTGGGTTGATGGAGGCATTAAATAACTTGGAACTGAATCTTACCAAGCTCAAAAGGATGCAATTGCAGCGCTACCATTTCTAGGTTTGCATAGCAAGGAACATTGTACCACGCGGACTGTGCATCTTGAAAATGCCTACAACAGGTAATACCTATCCTGACTTGTTGTTCAAATGGCAGCTATTGAACCTAGAACTTAGTAAAAACTATATGAAACTACTAAATTACTTTTTTCGTCCTGAAGAGGACATTTTGATAAGTATAACATTAGAATTAAAAGATGACATAGTAAATAAATATCCCAAGCAATACGTTGACCAAGGACTGGAACGGGTATTGGACAATGTACAAGTTTTTGAGAAAAGGTTGCTGGAACAGAAAAAAAGTAAAATTTTAAGAGACAGAAAGGGCTTTACAGCAGGCCATGTCTTTACTTGGCCGAGAACTGTTTCTGCTAATATCAGTAGTTCTAGGAATGTGCGCACTACTAATCTAACAGATAGAACAAGTCATACTGTATTGAAATATCCTAATAATGCTTCTAGTGATATTAATAATGATATGTATTCTGATAATGCTGAACAGATTAATACACAAGTTGAAAATGCCAGGTTGCCATCTAATGTTCAAAATGAAGGTATGAATAGCCCTACAGTCATTGGCTCAGTCATTATACACAAAGAGGCTAGTAATAAGTCTACAATGAATACGTCTTCTAGTATAGATATTAATAAGATTTTGTGTGACAAAATGCCAGCTTGTG
This sequence comes from Protopterus annectens, assembly GCF_019279795.1. Taxonomy (NCBI): domain Eukaryota; kingdom Metazoa; phylum Chordata; order Ceratodontiformes; family Protopteridae; genus Protopterus; species Protopterus annectens. The sequence goes on from NC_056745.1 coordinate 1,360,956,867, forward strand.
AACCTTCGGTTAGACCGAAAGATCGGTCCACACGGAACACATGTTCCAACTCTACTAAAGTGCAGACCCCTTTTCCCATAGCATTACCATATTCTCCCAAACGACATAGTTCCTACAGCCAGGGCAGACAAAACAGAAAGGGTCAGAGGGGGAACATACAGGCCCCACATTGAAGAGAATGTGGGAGAAAATGGAGAATCATTGATACATAACTTGTCACATAAAACTTTAACTGTATATGAAACACAAGTCCTTAACAAAGGGCTTTCCTTTATACCAGCATGTAGGAATAATTTAGCTGATGTCATTACAGACACTAGAATATTTACATGAAATGTTCAATTGAAAATTAATTTTAAGGACAAGGTTTTCAGTAGTAATTCACACACTGTGTTCAAATCACCCAGTACATATATACCTGTACTGAATCCTTATTTGGATGTATTTAATAAACTTGTAGAGGAGGATGTACATAAAATCTATTCTAATATGACCCAAGATGCCTGTAGGTTGAAAAAGACGAATTTAAATTTTAAACAGCGACAAGCTTTGAATGCATTGAGAAATGATTCTTCAATAATCATAAGGCCAGCCGATAAAGGTGGTCCTCTGGTTATTTTAGATGCAGAAGATTATAAGGATAGTATGCGCACTTTGTTACAAGATTGTGACTTCTATGAGGCCACTGATTTTCAAACAGTAGAAATTAAAGTTTATAAAGTTTTTGATATGCTAGATGACATTTTAATGAGCAGATACATTGATCTAGATTTGTTCAAGTTTTTAAAAGTTAATTATCCATTGATTCCCATCATTAATGGTCTTCTGAAAGTGCACAAAGATTCTGAGCACCCTCCAATGAGACCTATTGTTTCAGGCAGGAACTGGGTAACAGAACCTTTATCTATTTATATAGAATATTTTTTAAGACCCATTGTTGATAGCAGGACTCAGATACTAAAAGATAGCAAACAATTTTTAATTGATTTATATGATTATTTAAAAACTTTAAATCAAGATGCTCCCTTCTTTTTTGTTACCCTGGATGTAACAAGCTTATTTACAGTGATACCTAATGAAGATGGTATAAGAAATATACATAGTTTTTTACAGTTACATTCAGATATGACTTTGAAGCACATAGATTTAATTTGTCTATTTTTAGAAACAGTGTTGAGTAATAATTTTTCATCCTTGATGATGCTACTTATTCTCAACGAGAAGGTGTAGCCATGGGAATACCATGTGCTAATAGCTATGCTAATTTAGGCATGGCTTGCTGGGAAGAAAATAAACTGTTTCAATTAGACAGTTATAAAGAATTTGTTTGTTTTTATAGAAGGTTTGTAGATGATTTGTTTTTATTATGGAGAGGTGATGAGGAATCTTTGGTTAGATTTTATGAACAGTTGAATACTTTAACAGAGTATTTAAATTTTACTATGAATTATTCGACACATAAGATCTCCTTTCTTGATGTTAATTTCGAAAGGTTTGAAAATGGACTGGTAAACATTGGAATACATAGAAAAACATGTTTTCGGAACACTTTACTACATAGAACCAGCATGCATCCCAGTTATATTTTTAGAAACGTTGTCAAGGGACAGACTATGAGAGCCTCCAGACTTAATCCCCTGGAAACAGGCTTCACTCAAGAGCTTGACAGTTTGAAGAATAGACTTCTTGAGAGGGGTTATAAGGCCAAGGAAATTGATGATGCTATAACTATCACTAACTCCCTTAGACAAACTGTAGCTAAACCTCATTTTTCTGATTGCATAACCAATTTTGAATCACACGCGGTGAATCCTTGGAATACACACTTGGTTAAAATTCCTATATATTACAGTACAGATACTGATATAATTACAGATGTTTATATGAAGCATTGGGGAGTGTTAATGCTAGATGAAAACGTAAGGGATATTCATAGGTTCATAGGTTCATAGGTTCATACTAGGCTATCTGCCCAAGGGCATTTATAAGCCTAGCCCATAGTTATGTGGCTTTCGCCACCCCTTTAGTTTGAATAAAAACTATGCCTATCATTTTGCTGTGCCTCTGTCAAGCAGTGACGCTGAAGTAATCCCTGGGGTATATCTGCAATCTCCCATCCATTGGTCAAGATTCCTCTTGAACAAGACCAGAGAGGTGCTCTGCCTCACATGTACCGGGATTTTGTTCCACAGCATAGGAGTCTCTGGGTGATGAATCTGTCCTCCAGCACGTTCTATTTATAACTGTGTCAAGGTTTAAGTCTCCGCCCTTGTGGTTCTGAGGGATCTAGATTTTTTGAGGTGAAGCATATTCATCAAATCTGGGTTTGACATGGCCTTATATGTCAGGCACAGGTCACCTCTGAGCAAGCGGTATGAGACTGAATAGAGCCGGAGTTCTTTCAGTCGGGCAGCATAAGACATATTTTTGAGACCCTTTATCCTTTTGGTGAGGAACTTTTGGGGCCTTTCAAGCTGCAGCAGGTGTCTGGTCAGATACATTCCGACCGGGGCATTGTACTCAATCATAGGTCTAATAAGTGATGAGTACAGGGGGACGATGACCTCCCTTGATCTAGATGTGAATCCCTTCATGATCAGGTGGGTGATATAGAAGGTTTTCCTAACTACTTTAGCAACATGAGTGTCAACGAAGGCTACTGTCAACCTGGGTCCCCAGATCTCTGATGACTTTTTCTGTGCTCAGTGGATTGCCACCTATATGGTAGCTAGGGGTAGCCTTGTTTTTCCCAAAGGGTATGACTATGCATTTTTGGCGTTTAACTTCAGGCCATGGCTCTGGCACCAGTTATCCATTTCTGTGAGGCCCTTCTGGAGGATATCTGTGTCAGATGTGTTTTCGACTATGGGCGCAGTTTGCAGTCATCTGCAAACTTTGTCAGCCATAACCCTCCTGTGTTTGCTTGTACTTCAGAAAAGTAGATGCCGAACAAGAGTGGACCCAGGACTGAGCCCTGTGGGACACCACTTGTGACAGGCTTTGAGTCTGACATGGCTCCAGCAACTCTGACCCTGTGGGTTCTGTCACTTAGCCAGTTTGCAACCCATCTTGTGATGTATGGGTTTACATTCAAGCTGATGAGTTTTTCGATGATACCTGAGTGGGGTATTGTTGCCAGGTCGAGGTAGGCTGTATGGACTGCCTTTCCTCATCAATGGCCTTGGTGACTGTCTCGAAAAAGTCAACCAAGTTTAAGAGGCAGGATCTGCCTTTGACAAAGCCAAACTGAGTTGGATCCAAAGTCTGCAAGTTCCCTATGTCTTTATTTATGAGTTCCATTATGATCCTCTCCATGGCTTTGCAGATAAGGCTTGTCAAGCTAATAGGGTCTGTGGAGGCAATCCTGAGGTGAGGCTAAGATTAAACAGCTGTCCTAACTGTGGGTTTACCAACATTTTTATTTAAAAATAAGAAGAATCTTAAACAGATACTCTGTCATGTTAAAAAAGATAAAGAAGATGATATTCTTGATATTAGAGAAGCATATCAGTGTACGAGGCCATGTAGAAGATGTAATCAATGTGAATATATTGACCATATCAATGCATTTGTACATCCTGTCACAAACCATGTTCATTTTTTAAAAGAGTTAGCGAACTGTGATACAAAGAATGTTGTTTGTTTAGCTCAGTGCATGGGATGCAACGCGTTCTATAGAGGAAAAACAAATAGGAAACTAAATGAAAGAATTAGGGAACACATTTATTATATAAGGCAAGGTGATAAACATAATGTGTTAGCTAAACATGTTGTTAAGACAGATTTTTCCCATTATTTTAAGTTCACAGTATTATAGGTTATCAGTCCCAATGTTCGAGGTGGTAATATTTGTAATTACACAAAACGTATTGAGATAAAATGGATTATTAAATTTAGAGCTGATAGACCACCAGGTATCAATGACAAAATTCCTTTAAAACCTATTTTATCTAACAGAAGGCGCAAGTACATAAAGATAGATAAACAAGCAATGATTTTATATTATATGGCTATTTATAGACTATTTATTTTCGATATACATATTTTTACATAAAGTTTAAATTAATTTAAGCATGTATAATTCTTATATATATATATATATATATATATATATATATATATATATATATATATATATATATATAGTTTATAGTAATGTCTAATGTTGTGAACCTCTCATATATGATAGATTGAATTTTATGTACCTATATTTATTAAAATGTATTTTTATAGCTTAATAGCTTAAACATTTTTATTAGTGTTTTAGCAGGATATGATGTAATGATTTTTTAATGAGCACAAAGGTATTTAAGATTGAGATGTTCATTGTTTTACAAAGTCTGATGAAGCCCTAGAGGTGAAAGCGCTCACTGTGCACAATAAAATTATATCAGTTTAAGCTGAAGCTACGTTTATTTTTTCGTTTTATTTTTTCATTTTTCGTTTAAGAATCTGCAGATTTGCATCTGCTGTGACTGACATTTTGTGACTAAGAGCCGTGGTGTGCTCCGTGGATGATTTTTAATACTCTATTTGTTTTATTGTACTGTTTTTACATCCTTTCGGGACCGATTTCCCTGTTGAGCTGCCGTTTTTGGATTTATATATATATATATATATATATATATATATATATATATATATAGATGGATATACTAGACAATCTCAATGTACTGAAAGTCAAAATTCAGTACGTCGACACCGAATAGTGGAAAGTGCAGTTACCCGAAACTACACTATGCCGAATCCGCAAATGTTGAATCCGCTGCTATCGTAGTGTTGCATCCGTGATGTGTGGTGTGGTTTGTGGATTTATCTGGGGTTTCATGTAAGTGTTGTGTGTTTGACGATATTGGGTAGGGAGTTTACTGTGTGTAAGTGTGTGCGGTGGTGTTATTTGTGTGTTTGTGTGTTTAGTATGACCTTGGAGTTAGAATATATAAGTAGGGGGGGGGTGTTATGTTTGTTTAGTTAGGTAGGTGTATGTGTGTGTGATTATGTCCTGGTTTGTGTTTGTGTGAATGGTTGTGGTTGTGGTATTCATGATTATAGGTTTTCGTGTATGTGGGTTTTCGACTATTCAGTCTCGAAATACTGAAATTCAACATTTCAGTATTTCGAGATTGTATAGTGAATCCATATAGAAATATATATATATATATATATATATATATATATATATATATATATATATATATATATATACAGAGAGAGAGAGAGAGAGATTCACTTCAGAAGCTCAAAATATTGAGATCTCAAATTTCAGTATCTTGAGCCCAAGAAGTGGACTCCACAAATCAACGAAAACTAAAAACCGCAAAATTCAAAACCTTGAATACTGGAAGTTTTGAATTTTGCAGTTTTACTAAACACACACACACACCATCCACCACACAAACACACACAATCACCACCCACACCCCCCCCACTTAAATATTCTCACTCCGAGGTCGCATTACATACAAACACACAAAACACCACCACACAAGCTTTCTCTTTGCACACACACATCACAGCAACAGAACACACTGACACACATACCACAGCCCCAACCCACACTCCTTAACACACACACAAACTTACCTGAATACATGACCATAGCGGAAGTTTACCTCCAGTATTCGAGGTTTTAAATTTCGTGCTTCGAAACTTTCGCTTTATGTGGATTCAGCATTCAGTGGATTTATATACATCTAAATATATATATATATATATATATATATATATATATATATATATATATATATATATATATATATATGTCCTAGGGTCTATATTACATAATCAAAGAGACACTTCTTGGAATACGTAATAATCAACACCAAAAGTCCGAAATCCCAAAACTGCGAACAGCCATGTCTGCAAATTTTTTCCTGGGGAAAAAATTCAGTTGGCCGTTCCCGGGGTTTACCCTTTTCCCCAATGTATATTTAGTTTGTGGGTGTGTGGGGGTGAAGCCCCCACTTAAATTATATTTGAAGTGTGTGTGTTGTGTTTACGGCCCAACAAATTTTTTCCCTAGGAAAAAATTTGCAGACATGGCCATTCTCAGTTTTTGGGATTTCGGTCTTTTGGTGTCGATTATTATGTATTCGAAGAGGTGTCTCTTTGATTGTGTAATATAGACCCATATATATATATTTATATATATATATATATATATATATATATATATATATATATATATATATATATATATATATATATATATATGTGTATATATATATACATACATATGTCTACATATATAAATACATTTTCCCTACTGTTGAATGACTGTTATGCATGATATGTTTGAGAAAACATCACATTTCTATACAGCTCAAATGGCTTAGTGGTAAATCAGTGTGGCTGTATTGTGCAGGATCCTGGGTTCGAGACTTGCAAGTGCTGATTATTTTTTTTTTGCTGGTCAGAACAAGGGCTGTTGGATACAGAGTGATAAAGGCACTTTTAAGCAGTTGTAAGTGGGGTTGCATGGGTCTGCGCGATGGTAAGCAATGGTAACTTCCGGTTAAATATGCTTACACACAGTTCGCCTGACAGTGCTTAATCTGTGCAGCCATTGCTTGCCGCCATGCAAACAGGCTTAAACCCACTTACTACTGCTTAAAAAATGCTTACTCCAGCTTATCCCCACACTAATTTCTTTAAAAAAAAAGAAAACGGGGTGGTAGGAAAGTGGCGAAAAAGGGGGCACAAAGAGGGAAAAACAATAGAGAAAGTAACTAGGGATGTGCAGGACGGGTGTAGGGAAGATCCATAGCTGTCCATTTCTTCCACAGCAAGAGATGTGCATAGGTACTGAATCTGGAGATAGATTTGGACATTCAAACCCCTGAGAGAGAGGTGAGGACAACAATAATGTGTTGTGATGCCAGTTAGACCATATTACATGTGTCCAGTGGACATGTGTGCAAAATGGACAGCTATGTATGGGGAGACTTTTTTTGGGGAACAGATTGCCCTTTTTTAAGATGAGAGTGGGATGTTGAGGAAGGATAGTAGTATATGTGGGGAGGTAGGTTGGGTAGGAAGGCAGACAAGACAGACAAAACAGCATACAGGGGCAGTATATGACACGTGAGAGCTAAACACCTTGGATGGAGAGGGGTGCTTGGAAATCGGAAGCCCATGAGCCCCAAAATGGAAACAGTGGGACTGAGGTTCCCACCCATGGGCAGTCACCACTGCACCTTCACAGCCCCAACGGTGGCTGTGCTGGGGCTGAGCAGGAGGGACAGTCTGACCCTCTAAATGTGTCACATTGCCCTCAAGCTGGTGTAGCAGATCTCCAAACTCCCTTTGGAGCTTGCTACACACCAAATCCTGGACCTGACTTCAAGTGACAGGATACTCTCTGTGTCCGCTCCCGGAGGGGGGGAGCCCCATCCCCTGAGGTGATTCCACCCAAAGGTAATGCAGGACCAGCAGATGAGGAGGTCCCAAAGTGGGGCTCAGGTGTGCTGGGGCCCGGTGCCATGGCTGAATGAGGTGGGAGATGTGGGTCCACTGGGACCGGCCTTCCCATACATGCTGTGGTGTTGCAGCTTTAAAACATATGTGAGTTAGTAATAGTCAACATAATCCAGGATTATTTATAACAGCATGCATAGATATTCCCAGTAACCCAAAACACCAGATTTGGAACAGTTGCATAGCAAACAGAACACATGCATATATGGAACTACATTGGCCATTACAATGGCATGCAGGTTACATTAATAGCAACAGGCCATCAGTGATAGTATTTCAACATGGAACATTAATAGAAACACATTTCAATATTTATTGAACAATAGGACATATGTCACAACAGTACATTTGGTGTAAACATACCCATTGATTTATGTATTCAGATTATTGTTGCAGATATGGTGGGGGGTGACAATTAACAACTTATATATCCTTGTAGTACTGAAAACTTTAATGATCATTGCTCTACTCACTAAGATACAGGTATTATTGCAATATCCTATGGCCTTGGTTTGAGCAGTAGTATGTTTGTACACAGTGTATATTTCAACTGTCTTATAGCTAAATCCTTACATCTCTTACCTGGTAGACCTGTGGATGGAATGTTTGTTAACACTACCTGATTGTTTCTTCACATATTCCCAGATTCAAAGTTAATATTATGCACATACCTCTTAATCTCTTAATGCATACACTCTGGACAAAGCTTGACAACATGGGGGGTACAAATCGGGACCTGTTTTGAACATTGCTGTCATAAACTTGGAAAGTTGCATGAGTGACAGGATTTGTTTTAATATACATTTTCTGAAGGTTTTGAGGTCTGAAAAATCAAATTTATGTCATTATTTCAAGACTACAATTCTGAGGTCATCCCGCTGATTTGCCAGGGGGACAGAGGAACGGGCAGAAAATTTGAGCAAGTATCTGGACATTCTGAATAATCTGTACAGTTGAGAGGTATGATTATGCATACAGGTTACTACCACTCCCAGGATTCGAACTATGGCTGTGTCTGCTAAAAATACAACAATTTAAGTCACTGCAGAGTGTGCTATTTGGATATTGCTGTCTATTCTCTCCAGTGTTTTCTGTCTAAGTATCTCTTGGTTGTACAATCTGACCTTGTAATTACAACAGTCTTACACATACATTCCTACACATATTTTTTATGTAGCACAGTGTGAGAAACAGTGGTTGACATAGCAGTACTATTCTGATATCAGATGTTACTGAATGTTACATGTCAGGCCATACTATACCAGAGTAAACACTGCCAGGCCAGGATTTAAATCTTTATTGGCAGGCACAGTTTTCTTATCTAACAGACCTTTGGAGGGGATGTTTGTTAACACTACCTGACTGTTTCTGCACATATTCCCAGATTCCAGTTTATATTATACACATACCTCTCAATCTCTTAATCCACACACTCTGGACAAAGCTTGACAACATGGGGGCACAAATAGGAACATGTTTTGAATATTGCTGTCATAAACTAGGAGAGCTGAATGAGTGACATGATTTAATATACATTTTCTGAAGGTTTTGAGGTCTGAAAATCAAATGTATGTCATTATTTCATGACTACAATTCTGAGATCATCTCACTGATTTGCCAGGGGACAGAGGAACAGGCAGTAAATATGAGCCAGTTATCTGGACATTCTGAAAAATCTGTACAGTTGAGAGGTATGATTATGCATACAGCTTACAATCACTCCCAGGATTTGAGACATAGCTGTGTCTGCTAAAATACAACAATTTAAGTCACATTAGAGTGTACTATTTGGATATTGCTGTCTATCTCTTCAGTGTTTTCTGTCTAAGTCTCTATTGGTTGTACAATCTGATCTTGTACTTACAACAGTCTTATACAGACATTCCTAGACATTTTTTTATGTAGCACAGTGTGGGTAACAGTGGTTAATACAACATTCAATAATAAATGCCATACAATACCAGAGTAAACGCAACCAGTCCAGGATTTATAGCTTTATTGCCAGGCAGTTACAGTTTTATTTAAATATGACCTATATGTGACTATTACTGTCATATTGTCTGGTTTATTCAGTACAACCCATACAACAGTTTTTATACTGCCAGATGCCTTTCTACTACTTTATATTTATTTGGTATGACTACTACAAGCAGGATTGTTACTCACCAGCCTCGCAGCACAGCCTTTGCAGCCTACTTGCATAGGCTTCCTGATTCACTTGTGGGGCTACTCATTGCTTAGCAGTCATATTTACACAATGCTTACACCTGGTAAGCAGAGCTGTGCAATGCTTAGCATTGCTTATTTTTCATTTCATAGACTATTTGCTATATGGCATTGATTCATCATTCATTACATATTACACATTTGTTTACTGTCCCTGACATCCCTCAATGTGCTTTCATTACATTTATTCATGTGTGACTATACTGTATGGGACACTTGTGTTTTATGGGGATTTCACAACTTTATTAAACTGACACCTCACATCTGGACCTAATGCAGTACTCCGGTTAACAAATATATGTTATTTAGTAGGTAATACTAAAAAAAAAATGTTTATGTTACAGTGGGGATCAAATCGGGAATGACTGCTCACAAAATGTACGCTCTAACCACTACACTATTGCAATACTGCCTATGTTGAATGTCTCTTGCTATTTAACTTCTTGTGCTATTCAAGCTGGACTAAGCGTAGCTAAGCAAAGGGTACACCCATACAGCTATGCTTAAACTTTATCGCATTTATTTAAAAAAAAAATTTGTTGTGTTATTTTATCTATACCCTTCAGAATATCCCTGCTAATGCTAAACCTGTTATTTTATCAGCTTTCTGTTTTGTAGGACACTTGTCCCTTTTGGCTTTGTCCACATTACTTACTCTGATGGAATTTGTGTGGGGTGCCACGTGCTTTCTGTGCTCCAATTAATTAAAAATGTATTTTATACTTACAGCAGGGGAAAGACTGATTCAAGGGTAGGCACTATTTTGAACACAGACCTACCTAGGATTCAGCAAGCAGCCGTGCAGAAATAAGTTATTCCTGAGTGGCAGGGCCCATTCCTGTACAGCATGGCAGCGCGCCTTGCATATTCATGAAGGTGTACTGCCTTTGCTGTTAAACGGGCATGGAGCTGTGTATGAGTGCAGGGGGGTGTTTCTGAGAGCAGAACTCTCACAATACACATGCCCCTGCACTCCAGAATTGCCTTTTAGCAATTAAAAACAAGTGAGAATGCTCGTAATGCCCCCATCCTATCAGGAAAATAAAAGTGGTCAAAGGCAAAAGGGACAATCGTCCTTACCAAGTATACCTCTCAACTGTACAGATTTTCACAGAATGCACAGATGTTTGCCTCATATTTATGGTGTTCCCCCTAAAATGGGTACCTGTCTGGCAAATAGCTGAGGATTGAAGTCATTAAATAATGACAAAACATTTGAGTTTAAGACTCCACACATTCGTCAGAAAATTCATGCTAATGTAAAACTTGTTATTCTATCAACTTTTTAAAGTTTTTAAGAGCAATATTTAAAATCTGCCCCTATTTGTCCCCCATCATTGTAAGCTTTGTCCAGATATTTTGCCCTAGGAGGTTGAGAGGTATGCTACCAAGCCAAAAGTTATTAGGATAACACAAGCAGCATAAGCACATAGCGCACACCTCCCACTGTTTGACTCAGTTTCCTTCTTAGCATAAATGCCTCATTAACCATTTTGCAATTGTCATGCAGTGCAAAGGCGACAATTTGAAATGCTATTAGCTTACACACCATTCCTCTTAGGATTACTGCCAATAAGCTGCCTCACGCTGAATTTATTTCGCTGTTTCCCTTTCTAAATGTCTGACTGTAGTGTTTTCTCCATCCTCAGATGTTGAGTAATATATAGGGCATAAAACTGCTAAATGCAACACAACCAGATGAGGAAAGTGCAAACATTTTTTTTTCTGTTAGCAATTTCAGTTTCAGTTTATTAACATATAAGTGTTTATGACGAAACACTGCTAAACATTAAAACAAAATAAATACAATCCACATGATCTCTAATATAATAAAATTGCAAATGAGTCAAAAGCAGATAGTTAAATAGTGAATTATTGCAATATGTATTTCTAAAAAATGTGAGTTGTAGATTGCAGTGGATGATCAAAGAACCTGGTAAGAAAGTTAAGGGTTTCAGTCCTATGTTCAAACAAAAAAAATTACTTTCAGATTGTAGTATGTTGCATTGGTTTAACAGCTGGTAAGAGCTTATGCTGCAAACATGGTCTGATAAATTTAGCATTGGTATGTTCAGCTAGATACATGTGTGCATCCTAATTTCCAATTAAGTTCTGATCTTGGCTTCTCCAACTCTACACTCAAATGGTTCTCCACCTACCTTACCAACTGACAGCAGTCTGTTAAGTGGCTCTTCTCCTTCTTACACTTCCTCCTTGTTAATACTGGAGTACCACAAGGTTCCATTCTGGGACCACTACTGTTCAACATCTTTACTGTCTCCAGAGTTCCTTCTCTTAGTCCTCTCTTTTACGATATGCTGATGACTCCACTATCATCTGCACATCTGATAACCTTTCACACCTCCACAGTATCAACCAAAAATCCTTCAAATCCGTTAAAAGGTGGCTAACATATAATCAACCTGTACTCATATAATCAACCTGTACTCAACCCCCCCAAAAAAACAAACACCTCTTATTTATCCCAAAATCTCATTCTCACCTTAAATCATCCTTCACAATCACATCTCTTGGCAACAGTGTACTACATGTAGAAACACACACCAAGCTCCCGAGCATCATCATTGACAAAAAACTAAAATTCAATCTAGATGTTCAAAATTATATTTAAAAAATCACAAAAAACTTAGCTTGCACTATAGAAACAAAAAATTCCTCACAAAGGACTCTAGATTCTCCCTTGCCTATCTCCTTCTCGCTCTACTCTATGCCTCTCCTATCTTAACCAACTTACGATCTCCCCTAAAATCTAAACTTGAACTCTCATATAATGTAGTCACCAGGTTCACTACAAATCAGCCCTACAATTCACACCACTGTTTTTCTTTTAAATCTCTAAATTGGCTTGAGCTCCACCACCAGTTCCTCCTAGCTTAGTTGCTCCTTACTCACTCCATTATTAATAACTTACCTAATGCCCTGCCATCTCTTCCCTCATCACATTCTATAGTCCTAGTAGCTCTCTCCTGAGTTCTGACCAGCTGGTGTTGAAAATCTTCAAGCCCAAAAGAACAACAGGCCAAAACCTATACAGCTACTCAGTAGCCTTGGCCTGGAAGAAACTTCCTCTAACCATCAGAACTATATCAAATATCCTCAGCTATAAAAATACTTTAAAAGAGACACTACTAAATTCATGGATCTGCCTCTGCCAAAGCCCATCCTAATTATTTCTTCTGCTCCTCATCATCCCTCATTCCTCACTACCTCACCTTCTTATTTCCCCCTCTTACACCCCATCTCTAACTTCCTAATACCCCACCTTACTCTGTCTCCACTCCTTCTTCACTTTACCTGCCTAGCACTTTCACCCCTTCCTCTACTACAAGCAGCATACTAGAGTGACACTATAAAATCCCCCAGACTCTTCTGACCTACAAGTCCACTTATGTTCACACCTTCCCTACATCCACAGGCAAATATTCAGCCGCTTGTTTTATTGTCTGTCTTAGTCCTCCTATGTACCATCCTCTACAGCACCTTGTTTGGTAGTATTCTACTCTCTATATCTTTTCCTTTCAGTTTTTAGAGTTTACTCTATATTTAGAATTTTTTATGTGTTTAGAGTTACTTCTGTATTTTTTTTTTTTTTAGTTTTTTTCTGTATTTACAGTTTTTCTGTATGGAGCTTTTCTCCCTGAGCCTCCAGTGAAAAGGGGCACCTGCCCAGTTGGACATACACGGTTAACAAATGTCAAAATAAATAAAATACAATGAATAATTGATATATGTACTAAAAGTTCTGTGCCATAAGTCAGATCTGAACATGGTGCACATTTTCTTTTTTTTTGACAATTAGTCAGGTTTGGACTTTTATGCTTTGCCAGACAATTAAATCTATGCAATGGCACCCACTACTATGAATTCCATACTGAAATTGTTGCAGACAACAGAGCACAGCAGGTGGATAATTTACTGAAGTTAAAAGCAAAAGCAAAATTTGTTGCCAACTTTTAAATGTGAATTTGTGAACTAGGCTAGGGCGTTTTAGGCTGCTGCTATAAATACTGTGGAATAGCTCATTTTTAAGTACTTCAGCATTTTGACAGAAATAATATTCATGTAACTATAAATGCTTTTGAAGAACGGTCAGTTTGTATGACATATTCACAGAACTGGTATCTTCATCTTGATTTGAATGAAAAATTACAAACTGCTGTGGTTGAAACTAACCAGAGTAGTTTTTGATTTCATGTCTAGAAGCAGTGCCTGAATCTTTAGAGAAAAGAGAAAATTGTCACTACAGCTAATAATAATCCATTCCCTGACAATGTGAGCCTGACATATCCTTTAAAGACTTCTTCCATAAATGTGGAAAGATGACATTTAAAGAAATTAATTTGATTTATATTTAAAAGATTATGAATACTTATGAGGTTAAAACATGGATTCTGCACATTTGATACTAGGTTATGACTCCAATTGAATATTTTCTCAAATAGAGTTGCCCAAAATGGATGTTACACTCTTTCAGAATGCTAGAAAATTTAAATGGACTTAGTATTGAACAAGACAAAGATTGTTGCAAGTTGCCTAAATAATGAATAACAATAAAATGAAAGCTTTCGTTACAATTCATATAAGTATATTCTTTTAAAACTATCAAAAGGAGTATAATAAATCATGAAGGGAGTGATTTGTGCTATAATAGCATTATTCCTGAAGTAGCACATAACAAACGATATAGTTGAGTGTTTGTGCAGTAGTGTTGATTTATATTTCTTCTCCAGAGCCAATGTTTTTTTTTGTGTTTTTGTAATTAGAAGAAGAAGAAATGTTGGCTGAAATAATAGTTGAGGAATCACTTTTAAAAGATAAGTACCAAAACGTACTGTTATCTGGGAAATACTGCTGTGAAACTTAAGGTCTAATGTCTCTGAGATGCACTGGCTATATACTTAGAAGAGTTCAACAGACATGGTACCTTGCCCCAACAAAACTCAAAGAAAAAACTCTGAACTGTGTCTGCTTTAAAAGATTATTTGTTAACTGATCTAGACTCAAGGACTTCTATCTGTACCAGATCTAGTGCAATATCACAAATGCCCGTAACAGTAGATATGCAGCCAGATTATTTTAATATCTCGTGCTTTTGTTTTAGGATTATAGTGTCCATAGCAGACATTTCTGAAAAAAATAGTCTCAGAGTTAAAATAATTGCAGCATCATAAAATGTCTCTGTGGAATCATACATTGACTTTAATGAAGTGGCCAGCTTAGATCTCACACAGACTTATCAAAGAAATTAGAATCGAACGGTAGATTTATCAGCAGTATTATCATTTCATTATGTTTCCACAATTTTTTTTCATCTGCTGAAACCAAATCTAAACAATTTCAAGTCAGTTATCATGAACAGATACAAAATTAAAAAAAAACTGAAACTTATTGGGTTGGATTTTGGTAGTAGAAAAGGAATAGAGAAGACTTACATATGAAAAGATATTAATCTTTGACTGGGCTTTCTTTGTATTTTATGAATGACAACATGTAATTCTTCAGTAAGGAAAAAAGCTGGATTTCAGCTTGAAAGACCCACTATCAAAGGTGCAGTACTATTAAATGCACAGTGTTCATGTACTATCAGTTGTCAGATCACTGCATAATATGCTGAAAGCTTTACGTCAACACATAAACACAACAGAGTAGCAAAGGCAAATTAGAAAAAGTTATATTTAAATGTTCAAATGAACATTCAAACATGAATTTTATAGTACATAATCCATAGAAATTAACAGGACCCACACCGAGTCCCAAAAAACATATAGGTATGTAGCAGCATATCAGCTACTATGGACATTGTGGCAGAGGGAAGCTTATTTCTACACTTTACTGTCCATAATGAGATTTTTGCCAACAGTGCTAGTCAGCTGTGCTGTCTGTGCTAACAATACCACCAAAAGCAGTAAGCTGCCTTTCTGTGCCACTGTACCACCAAAAGTGGTGGGCTGCCTGTCTGTGTCACTGTGTCTACTATTCTCAGAATAAACATAAAGGCAGCACTGCTCAGTGGAGATGCCAGGTCCATAATGACTCACAGTGTCTCATCTTGTTGAAACCCAATGAATCACAACTGAATTTTTGAAACACACAGCACTGCGACCTCAAGCAACCATGAAAAAAGTTGAACCAACACAATCCCGATTTCTAAATTTATCAAGTTAGAAACAATATGAGATGAATCAATAGTTAACCTTTTATTTTGCAAGGGTACAAAATACTATTTAACTGATCTGTTGATAGTATGTTTATCCCTAAACTACTAATTTGAGCTAAGATTTATAAGGGAATCACAAAACTGTTAATTGATCTGCCCATGACATTAAACCTACTTAGCCCATAATAAATACATCTCCAATGCTGCTCCGCTGTGCTACTCATATCACTGCTTTGGAGTGACTATAGCAAGTCCGCCATCATCAGCCTTCAGTCATGATGTGAACATTATCACTTTTTGTCAGACTGTCCTGTGGCACATCTGGGTCACGCTGCATACTACATAATAAGTATACTGCCACATTTACAGATGATTAGGCCAAATTAATTATAGTTCCAGTGATGCTATGATTTGCTAGTCATGCTATATGCATGTACAGCAGTGGTCAACTGTGTAACCTCTGTCACAGAGCTTCTATGTGCACTGTAAGTGTACTATTACTGGTCAGTTATGTTCTCCATGCTATTTGCATCACAGCCATTGTGTGTTATTGTACCCATCTCATTTTTCTGCTGTGCCTTTAGTAAGTGCACCCCCAGCACTGATTGGCTGACCTGCCCTCAGTAAGGGTGCCACAAACATTGCTTGGCTAGGTTATGTCACCAAGTGTTCCACAAACACTGTTCTGATGCTAGGCTATAGTAAATACACTAATAACATTATGTGGCCCACAATAACTTTGCTACGCGCATTGTTCAGATGACTTCCTGTATCACTAAACACTGTATGCCAGCAGGCAGCATATTGCCGCTACTGTTCATGCAAATCCCCTTTAATGCTAATGAGTATAGTATGAACATTGCTGATATGTGCTGCCCTCAGCAGGTCTGCTAGTGAGGCTAAGTAGCAGGACTATATACAGTATGTGAACCATATAAACCATAACGCAAACAGCCTATCTTACACTGCGATCCATTCCAGGCAGACAGCAGCACACAATATGTGCTTACAGATATGGATACTGTAGAGCAATACTCTAATCATTTATAACATAGAGGATTAAGATCTGGTCACTGATCATAACCAGCGTATTATATGTTTGAGATATGAATGCCAAGAAATCTTCACATCCATGTCAAAAACACATGATAAGGATTATGACTGGAGACCAAGTCATAATTCTTTGTAATGCATGGATATTTATCTGCTCCGTGTGCTGTCAGTTTTAAAAAATATGTAGTAATGTAAGTGTTTTACTGACTTTAAAAGCTAGTAAACCATTAGCAAGTGCTGTCAATCAGATAGAAGCATACCTCTCAACTTCTTTGGTTAAGAATTTTGGGCAAATGCAAAAAGTAGGGTGAGGGCATAGGATCAAATTCAGGGATACATTTTAAATATTACTCTAATGCGCCTATGAACTATGGACTTAAAAAAGTTAATAAAACAACAGGTTTGCATCGACATGCATTTTATGAACAAAACAAAATATGAAACTATAACATCTGGCATTACTGACTGACTGTAATCCTTAGTGATTTATCAGAAAATCAAAAATTTTACAAGTAATGAGTCAAAAATATAAGGTAAGATCAGGGACAGTTGAGATGTAGTGAAAGCCTAAAATAAGTGCTTGTCAGGCAGATGGTAAAACAGCTTTTAAAAGCTGTTAGTCAACTTGTTCTGCCACACTTTCTGTTTATAAGTGTAATAAAGTTTTAACAGATTTTAAAACCTGTTTTATCTTATACCTCTGTACTTTACTGCCCAACACTCTCCACTGTTAGTTGCTAGTTTGAAATCCAACATTACCAGTGCTTAGGTTGTCCTTAATAAGGTTTTGTTAGGTAGGTTGCCCTTAATAAGGTTTTGTTAGGCACCCCAAAGCCCTGTTAACATCAGGGCTTGTGCTACAGAAGGACTTAACAAGTTTTTTCCCCTTTGTTACTCCATCATATTTCTCATAAATTTCATTAAGAGGAGTGCTCCACATTTTGAGTCTTAAAAAACTCCACGTTCCTCTCTGTTTCACATTGAAATGGTCTGTCACACATTCATTGTCAAGGTGGTACATGATACTGAATCATTAATTCATCAAACATTTTATAAGTATAAACAATTATCCATCCTGTGAGTTTCCTAGCTGAAGCTGTTAGCAAGTGTTCCACATTTTGCCCATTTGTTTCACATTGTTAGAGACAATGTTCTACATTTTGGTGATGCAAAGTTGAGAGCTGGTGTTTTCCATGCACTACAACTCATAAAAATACTTGTACCCAAACAATGAGCTTTATTAAAAAACAAATATATGAGTGCTTTCACCCTTAAAAGAGATTCACCAGATCTGATGAAGCTCTTTTAAGAGCAAAAGTGCTCATCTATTTGTTTTTCAATAAAGAAATTTTGATTACTAAACAAGCTATAAGTGCTTGAGTACTTTGACATCTCAAATGATCTTCTCTACACTGCATGGTTCTTTTTTCCTAATTTTTTAGGATTCTCGGCCAGCAGCTTTGTTTCTCACAAGTCCCAGGTTTCCTTGTCGTTAAGGCTGGAAAACTATTCTGTCTCACTATGATATATATATATATATATATATATATATATATATATATATATATATATATATATATATATATATATGTGTGTGTGTATGTATGTATTTAAACTTAGACTATGGCTACTAACCTGTCAGAGGATCCTTGTCTGTCTTTGAACTGAGGCTAAAAACAAGAAGAACAAAAAACAAGTTACAGAGTTTTTGTAAGAAAACAAATAAGCAAAACACTTGAGGGGGCTGCATTCTTACATTTGAAAATATAATTCCATCTAGTTTATGTGAACACAAGCAGTTCCATTAATCGTAAAGCTGATTCATTGGAGTGCATTTCACCATATATTTAGACAAATAAAAATTAAACTCTGTAAATGGTTGGAAAAAAAGCAACACTGAGTTCTACATTATACCCATGGAGAAGTGTCAAGAGTATTGTGTTATATGCCTTTATGGCTGGTACCATACAATGAAATCCAAAGAGAGAGAAGACTTCATTCATGTAACATGCTTTGGGTGCTGGAGTCACAGCTATTACAACCACGTGGATTGTCTAGCATACTTAATTGTACCTTAAAGCATGACATGCCCATGGTTGTGATAAATAATAACATTAGCTAACAAATGATACATAAATAAAATGTTGGACTGGAAAGCAACTATATAGACACCAAGTTCTGGAAGGGTCATTTTTTACCGCATTTATTTTTTCTTTATACTGAAAATATGCTAAATATCAGTTTGATGCTATATTCTATGTATAGAGTTGACTGGAAAATTGTAATAAATGTGACCTCAGAGGAAGTAAATGCATTAGCTGATTGCATGCCTGCTTAAGTGAGTAATCGTCTTTACTTATTAAATATGACCAAAGCAAAGGTACTGTGTTTCTAACTAAACATAATAACTAGATACCACATGGTAAAAAAACAGAAAAAAAGTGAGATACATTGCTATCTAGGCTCAAAGAAATGGATCTCACAAACAATAAGGTCAATCAGTGTAAAAGGTACCTCACAGAGTGTAAGCTGGACAGATGGGCTGTCAACTCCTCAGGAAGTAAGATTAGGTGTGTGACAAGGTTCTATATTAACACCATTATTGTTTAGTATGTTTATAAATAAAATGTATACTGCCAGTCTCCCAGCAAATATAATCCAATGGGCAGACAACTCAACAATAATATGCACAGCCACTTCTGTCAAACAGCTCCAAGATGACTTAAAACATTCCATTACAAAAACTGAGAAATGGCCTCAGCAATCTAAACTACTGCTAAATCCAAAGAAATCTAAGGTAATGGTGCTATTTTCACTTACAACAGAGCAATCAAATTACTGTGACTAAAAATATTATCAGTTGATAATATTAGAATTGCACTAGTTTAAACAAAAAAAAAACTGCTGGGTATAATAACTAAGCATTGATTTAAATTTGATCAATATATCCAGCATGCTGGTCCAAAAACAACCATAAATTATGATTTCTTTATACAGAATCAAAGCTCTTCCATCAGAACAAACACTTAAGACCATAGCTCAAAGCTCTGTACTCTCTAGTCTCTGCCTATCACTTTTGAATAACCTGCAGTCACCTCAGCTAGCTATACTTGAGCAGTTGTATAATAAGATCGCAATGTTTGCAAGTAACCACATTAACCGAACACATCACAGACTTGTACTTCAAACCTTAACTGGTTTGAGCTACCTAATCTATTCATCCACACTCACATTAAGACTGCCCACAGCATCCTGTACAGCCCAGACAAATGCTTTGCCCCCAGCCAGTTCTTAAAGTGGTACTCACTTCACAGAGAACTATGTTCATTGCTCCAAAAGGTATTACTAAATCAAAAATGTAAAACTAATAACACTGACTGCCTATACTCTATATACATTTATAAACTGTAGTTCCCTCTCCCAAAAGACATTAAAACTATATCTCATTTCCTCTACTATTTGAAACTAGCTTGGAAACATACCTATTAATAAAACAGTCATAACACCCTCATTACTGTGTCCCCCCTTATACTAATAATTTCCCATCTGTATTTTAAAATCCTAATGAAATTATACCTAAAAACAAAACAGTGCTGCCCTTGTACCATCACCATTACTAAATATACTCCTTATGCAGCCAAATCAAATACATTTTAGAAAATCCTCACACGTTTTCTCCAGTTTATATGTCTCAAGTGAATAACTGGTTGGATAAAACTTGCATATATACCTCATCTGTTGTCAGTATGCTAAAATTTCAATGTGACTTTATAAATTAACTGTAAAATAATGCTGACTGCTCTTTAGATGTATACAAATTTTCCATTCTGTAAATACTGCATAGTATACTTAACATGTTGATCAGCTGTTAAATTATATATAGCTCAATGTTCTATAGTACATTTTATTGTTAGTTTGTACTAATTGCTTGAGTAAAGGTATTTAATGTGGAACTTTTCTCCCTGGTCCTCCATGGTCCTCTGCTGAAAAGGAACTTTGCTCATTCGGACTTTCCTGGTAATCAAAGCCTAATAAATATATATATATATATATATATATATATATATATATATATATATATATATATATATATATATATATATATATATATATATATATATATATATATATATATAAATGTGTGTGTGTGCGTGTGTGATTATATCATGGAATACTGAACCTAATAAGAGTGATCATTTTAGATCGAATCTAAAAATAGTTAAGTTTTTGCAGGTGGCAAGTCCCTGTGCACCCCCACTAATTATGTATACCAACTCCAAGACCACACCTTAGTTGGGAAAGGGCAAATATCCTGCCCCACTGCAATGCAAACGTGCACAAAACTAACCAGCAGGATGAAACACATGGCAATATAATGCAAACTTTTCTAAGCATTTTCTCTTATTCCCAACCACAAAAAACACTCACTTTTCTGATCCTTCCACTGTTATGGATGATACCCATATATACATCACCCTGTGAAGGAGTACTGGGATTTGTTTTCTTTTAGATTCACTGAAAATGTTTTTTCTCATACCTGTTTTGCTTGAACAGGATTCATGCAAATTCCTGTTGATGAGGCAACATGAATCCAACTATATGTCAGCTAAAATACAATACTTAAGGTCTATTATATTCAAAAATGATACAGCATCTGTGGAGTAGTAATGGTGCAAGCATAGATAAGACTTATCCAAATATTTTGAAGGCACTAAAAAAGATGGGCATAGCAACATGACCACATGTCTTAACTGTTGTATCAAAGGATGGACAGTACCTCCAGAATGGCAAACAGCAAAACTTTTTGCTTGTGGTACAGGAGAGGAGATTCCAGTAGAAAGCTAAACTATGGATTTAATAAGAACAATGCAAGGCTAGCCCTGCAACAGTGTGAACACTGGCTTTAGATGATGGTTGCTGTTGTTGTGACACCTCAATCCATTGTACAAAATGGGAAAAAGGGAATGTCAATGCAGTCTATTTAGGCTGTGGAACATAGAGCCAGATGGTTTTTGCTTGTGGTTTAGAAAGCCATGAGAATGTATTAATCTACTCCAGATTTGCTGGGTTGGCTTGAAAAAGGCTTATGACCATATGCACCAACATGGCTTGAGGAAGGTCCTGCAGGAGTACTGGTTACTGCGGTCCCAGCAACAGACTGTCAGGTCTCTATAAGAATTGTTTCTACATTTTTAGCATTAGCTTCCAGCTTATGCAGGTTGGGTGCTGAGTTTTATCAACTGAACATATCAATACCATGTCTGTTTATAATCTTCATGGACAGACTGTCATGGTTTGAATGTTGATTTAAGGCTGTATCTTTACTGTTCATAAACGAGGTTCTCCTCTCATTCTCATCTGGCTGGATTGTGAAGGGCCTGGACTGAAAATCAACATCTCTGAAAGTTACACCATGGTACTGTGAAGAAAAGAATCAGTTGTTTCCCTTCGTGTGGGCGAAGAATATTTACCCCCACTAGAGGAGGTTGTGTGCACTGGAATCCTCTTCATTAACAATGATGGGGGTATCATGAGATTGGTGAGAATCCTTCCACACATTTAGACCAGCTACTATGCAGACAGGGACTAAAGGTGGAGGTGTCTCTACAAAAATGCTTTCAAATGCTTTCTGAATACTCCTTGCACTTCTCAATGGCTGGACTCTGGAAATGGTTGTTTTATCAGAAAATTCAGCTGTTTCTTTGAGTTTCTCTGCAACAGGACTCAAGGTAACTCATGCCTGAAGGGCGTTCCTATTGCGTGATCAAAAATCGTAAACGCGAACGTGTATTGAGCGAACCCGATTGGTCAAAATGTTGTGCTCATAACGGAAATCGCCGTAGGGAATATTTTCCCTTTACTTCAATGCAGTGCGATCTCGGAGTAGGAATATTTAAGTAGCGGGGGTGTGGGGGGTGTAGGGGCCTTGCCCCCCTGCCTACAGCATTTAGGTAAATATAGTTTTTTATTTTTATCTTTTTATAATATTTTCAAATTTTTAAACATCTCTCATATGGTGTCGACCATATGGTGTTAAATGTTTGAAACTTTCAAAATATGATATAGACCCCCTGAAAGCCCTTCTGACAGTATACAGAGCTATATTAGGAATGCCATGTGAAAGTACCACTGTCCTGCAGTTATGACAGGAGGCAAAGCTCAAAGACACATGAGGCTGTCTCTTTAATTAAAGGTCAATAAGCCTTCCAGATCCTTGCTCGTTCTGAACCTTGTCTCAGTCCAACAGCAGATGTTCCACTGAAACTGCAGTAGCATTTGTCTTTGCTTGTTCTTTGATACTGCAGTGGTGTAAGCTGGAATCTAGCCACTTTGCTCTGAATCCTTCTAAAAAGGTCTTAATGAGTTTGGTGTATCTGTTAATGGAACAATTCCTCATTTTGTACTTCTGTTGTAATTTACTTATTCAGTCTGTATATGATAAACTAATCTCTGACCGCTCTGACTTTACTCTGCTTTTATATTCATTTGTTAACCAGATAAGCCTACTCAGGAAAAAGTGCCTTTTTCATGGTAACATTGAGAGTACTGTCTGGTCAAGTGAAATGTACATGTGGAAATATAGGGAATCACACCTAGGACTACACAATGAAGCTTGTTAGTAACTCATACCTTTACTTCTCTGTGATAAGCAAGCAGCCATGCATGCATATATGATATAACCATCTAGGTGATGGTTACTTATAGACTGCAGTGGTTATCCAGTTATAGGTAGCATATTATAGGCATGTATGCACAACCTACACCACAGTGACACTTATTCAACCTCCTCCATTTTTTCAGGTAAGCACCTCTATCAAAATATCCCCCAATACAGAAGATACCCAGTGCTTCCATGATCTAAAAGAACTATAAGTAATAATATTTCCTATATCTCATAAGTTATTTTACAAAACACATACCAAAAAACAAACTTCTCCTTTAAACAACTCATCAATCTGGCTATGGAATACTATACCCTGGTCTGTAACCTACTCACATGCTATTTGACCCAGATGGAGAAGAGTACAAGCATTCCTCATAATAAAAATCAAAGGCTTCAAGATCTGTTTTATACTGCAGGATTACACCAACTATCTCTATCTTGCTCTCTCTTGTCTCCTTATCTTGACAACTTCTTAGAGCAGACCTGTTGCTGGCATAACAGCATTAAATCATCTCTTACATTTTGAAACCATTTCATACTATCCTACCCTACCCCCATTCTCACCCACCCCCTTTCCTTAAACTTATTAACCTAAACCACACCTTTCTAACTCATTATCCTATAACTTTCAGCTACCTCATCCAACACACCCACAATCAATTATTTTTTCACTTTCTCCCCTCCCACCTCACTATCCATTATTTTATCCCTCGTATAACACTGTCTCCTCAACACTGTATCAATATATTTCTGTCTCTACTAAACTGCAGACACCAACCCATCCATATTTTTCATCTATTTCCCTACTATTTCACCATGTCAGTTATCACCACTCACTTGAGCAACTCTCTCCTACTCATTACCCTCTACCTAGCCTCCCATTCCACTACCTTTATCACATCAAACATAACACACTACCCCTGTCCTACACTCCCCACTATTACATACCATGCAAGATCAAATATCCATTTTCACATCTGTTCTAACCTCTACACTAACTCTAACATATTGCTCTTCCACTATAAATATGTCCATACCCCCAACCCTCCTTCCTATCCAGATTTCTTTCATCAATATCAACTAATATCCAAGTTCAAACTCTCTCTCCTTCTACACTCACTAACAACTCCAAGCTGACATACATCCTAACCCAGGACCCACACAGCTACTCCCACCACACTCAATAACACCCACCACACCTGCTAATATAACCCTCCACCTTCTTCTCCTAAAACATTCCAAATCAGGCTTAATCATAACTAATTTCAACCTCAGAAGTATCACAAAAAAGCTGAATGTCATGTAGCACTAGCTACCTACACTCCTGATATAGTAATTATTACAGATACATGGCTAGAACCCCACATTAAAGATGAGGACATACTTACTAATGGTTATAATGTTATTAGACAAGATAGGCTGAACAAACATGGTGGAGGCATTGCCATCATGTATAAGAATTTCCTCAAAATTGAAAAATTAATCTGTACTCCCCCAGATCGATAAGAAGCAGAAATTCTAACCACCTGGTTTGAAGAAAGTCCACATAAAAACCATCAATGTTATTGCCTCCTACCTACCACCAGGAAATAATCTCCCTACCATTGAAAGTCTCCTGTCCTAGGCATCCTCTACTTTCAACCAAGAAACTATAGTGCTAGGTGATTTCAAATTGGAATGGCTATCCTGCTCATCTGACAGTCCCTCCAATTTTATCAATTTATTCAATTTCACCCAAACTATAAACTTGCCACTAGAATTGATAAACACACTAAGAAAGAATCTATTATAGACTGGATACTAACCAATAAGCCCAACTTTCCCCACCAGTCTGGGTGCCTCTCTGATTCTCTCACTCCCCTTTCTTCTAGGGAAATGCATTCACTCCCCCTGTAATGTCATTTTCAAACACATATGCAACAAACAGAATGTTTCCCCTACCATCTTGAATTCCCTACTTCAAAACTGCAACTGGTCACCTCTAAGATCACTCCATCTAGACCAAGCTGTACAATATTTTAATGATACCTTCCTTGACATCCTTTAATAACCTTGCTCCAACAAGAAAAATTTGCTCCAAAGCCAAAACCCTACCTTGGATAACCAAAGATGTTAAATCTCTTATTAAATAAAGGGATACAGCCTGGAATGCTTATCAAACCTCCAAAAACATCAGAAAACCTCACCTTTTACAAACAACTAAGAAACCTAACTAAGAAGCAAATATCTGACAAAAAACTTATTTTCTAGTTTGTCAGCAAAAACACATAAATAACCCACAACAATCTTGGCAAAACATTAACTACCTCCTCAACCCTGGCAAAATATCTACCACTACACTATCTACAACAAATAGCACTGAATGTTTAGCATCCCAATTTAACTCTTATTTAATCACAACTATAATCTCACTTTTAAACAACAACAGATCTAACCAACCCCTTACAGTGCCTACCCCTACTAACTCTAAACCTAACTACTTCTCTTTTAAACCCATACAAACCTCTTATATCAAAAAACTCCTATCAAAACTAAAACCTACCTGTCTAGCAGCTGACTAACTCCCTAATGACTTCTTAAAAACTGCTGCAAGTTCCATTACTTATCCCATATCTATCCTAATCAATAGTTCCATCGCAGAACAATATGTCCCCATACTATGGAAAATATATCCCATATCATCCCCCTCCACAAGGGAGGCCCATCTAAAGATCTCTCTAATTATTGTCCCATTACCATTCTCTCATCCCTATCCAAAATCTTAGAGACATGTATCCACAAGCAGCTGCTAAATCACCTCACTACAAACAACCTCTTATCTAGTTCACAGCACAGATTCCATCCAAAACACAGTACCTCCACAGTCCTCATAAGTTTCACTAACTACATCAACCTCCTCAAAAACAATGGACAACTAGTCTCTACTATATTCCTTGATATGTCCAAAGTTTTTGATATGGTATCCCACCAACTACTACTCAACACTCTAGCTTCCTTCAACCTTAACTCTATAGCACTCAACTGGTTCTTTAACTACCTTACTAATCATCAACAGGAAACTAAATGGGATAATAAACTCTCCACACTCCTCCCAGTCTCCGTTGGGGTTCCTCAGGATTCCATCCTTGGCTGTTTCCTTTTTATTATATTCACAAACAGTCTAACCACTACCACTAAATCTGCTTCTATCATTCAATATGCTGACAATGCTACTCTTATTTGTTCTGCTCCCACACCCCAAGAACTCCAAGATAAACTGCAAAAGTAATTTCTAGATATTGTAAATTACCTAAATGAACTTCCTCTTATCCTAAACCCAAACAAAACAAAAGTAACGATCTTCTCTAACAGGAAATCCAAAGCGAAACCACCTCCACTCTCCATCTACTCCACTAATTGCACTATAATAGAACCCGTTAACCAAACAAAACTACTTGGTGTCACAATAGACAACAACCTAACATTTGATAAACACATATCACTCACAATTAAGAAAGTTTACATCAAACTTGATGCTCTATATAGAGCCAAACCTTACCTTAGTCAAAACGCCAGACTAGCCACAGCCAGATCCCACCTCCTACCTGCTCTCCTCTACTGTTCTCAAATTTTCACTAACTTGCACGTCTGATTTACATCTTCTTGATTCCTATTATAACAAAACAGCAAAAGTTGCTGCTAATATACCCAACAGGACACATTATTGCCTTGCTCTTCAAAAACTACACTGGCTTGAATTTCCCAATCTGTTATTGCTCAATCATCTCACCACTCCATTATCCACAAACCTGAAAACTGCCCTGCACTCTCCAACCTAGTGCAACTAAATACCAACCCCAGGACCCTTAGAACATGTGATAAACTTATACTCAAGGTTACAAAATCCCATAATTATTTTGGTGACTCTCTCTTCTCCTTCAAAGTAGCCAAACAGTGGAACCTATTACCCCAGAATATCTTACAAAACACAGATCGTCATAGCTTCAAAAAACTCCTAAAGGAATACCTTACTCAACAATGGCTATGCTCCTATAATACTAATAGCTAGTTTCTCGTGCCTTCAATTCAAATGTTTTCTATTCTGCTATCTTCTTGTCTTACTTCTACGAAACGAAAAATACCACAATGGTTTTTAGTTATATATCTAATAAATTTCATATTACTGTCTGTAGTAAGGCTTGTAATGTTTTCTATTTTACATTCCCTTTTTTTGTAAATTCTCATTATTGGCAACTGTCAAACTTTTTGTATATTGTTTGTAAATCTTTTAAAAATGTTTGTAATCTTTTTGTATTATTGTTATGGAGATTTTCTCCCCGGGTCACCGCTGAAAACAGGCTACTTGCCCAGCCATACTCTACCCAGTTAACAAATGTAAAATAAATAAATAAAAATTAGAATACTCTCTTGATGACCTGAACACAAGAAGGCATTCAGGCTCAACAAAAATGATATTAACTATACTGTGGAGCATGACACTTCATAGCTGAAAGACTTCTGTGCCTGTGGAATGAACTTTCCCTCTCATTTACACTTGACCTATTAGTTCATAACTTTATAACTTCACTAAGGAATCAGCTTGTTCCAACATGGGATCCAGGACATGAAGCTTCTTATTATCCAATGGGTCCTGAGTGTGTTCACCAAACGTATGAATCTAGCTCTCTACACATGTAGGAGCTTAAGTATTTTGATTTCAACATTTTAACATTTCACCATTTTGACATTTAGCATTGCACACTCAGCATTATAACCTTCAGCATATTGTTCTTCACTAAGTTGGTATCGACCATTTTATAGATGGTGCTAGGCATTCTGTTTACCCCAATTTTTAATTCTAGCTCACCTTCCAGATTACATATGGACATCACGTAACAAACTATGTGGAATGGAGCAGATAGTCACTGCCATAATTTCTAACCTTTTACTGCTTTGTAACGCCTCATTTTATTGATTAGACATGTTTATCCCCTACTAGTGTGGTCCATCTCAAATCCAAGTCAACACTTGGCACAGACAAGTGGTCATTTTTTTTCTAGAAGCACATTATCTGACATCAACAGCAGTCCACTGCTCTGACAGCATTTATAAAAACAGAATAAAATTCTGTATCTCATATTATAGCTTAAACACAGAGTTTTACACAAATGAATGGTCTTGGCTCAAGGTTAATGAAATATATTTGCACTCACCTTTATGAGCAGTTTAGAACTGCATGCTGTTAAGGAAACAATGCATGTAAGTGTTCATTTGGTTGCCTGTGTGGCATGGATATTGACAGGAAGAGTACAATGGGAGCAAAAAGAAAAAGATTTACAGATTGCATGACTAGGTGATGGAGAAGCCCTGAAGGACCTTATGTTTCTGCTCAGGTTTTAGTCATGGTTTAGCAAGTAGGAGGGAACTCAATGTTACCATATAAAGATCTCTTTTTGATAGCAAAAGGCTTGGAATACCCCTACCATTACCATGCACTGCACTGATTGTGGTTTAACACAAACGAAGTTTGCTTTTCATTCCATTCATGTACATATTTTATCTCAGTATGTATGTTCTTAAATCACTATAGACAGCAGATGCTACCTAGGTTTTAAATATGGTTGCTTATCATCCTTTGTGTCTAATATCCAAAGTGACACAGTAGTTTTTTTTAAGAAAATACTACTCCGTTTTACCCTGGTACAGGGTTCCTTTAATCTGCAACAGCATGAAAACAAACTTGTTTGACTTTAGGATATGTTCCATTGGTTAGGCAATAAAAGATTCAGATTGTATTATGACCACATCTTTTATATTACACACTCAATAAAAAAGAAAATGCCATACTAGAAGTCAGAAATATATCTGAAAATATGGCATATGCACTTCAGGGACTCATCTATCCAAATGGTGTATAATGATTATAATGCTGTGACAAACAAGCAGCCTACAGAAAAAAAAAAAAGTTTTAGAGGGGAAACAGAAAAAAGAAGATATGCCTTACCATAACGTTCCATCTGTGTTGTAGATCTTTGTTCATTCATTACAAATAGGACTTCTGTTCCATCCTCGGAACCGATACGGCCGTTTCCAAGTTCGTGCCAGGCAAAATCTCTCAGCTAAGACCTACCCATAATGCCCCCCTCCTAGTTTCTCCAGATCGAGTTTGCCCACCCCTATATAATAGAGGTAGTAACAGAAAAAAAGTAGAAGGCTCTGTCTGATCATATACCCTAACCAGGAGTTCCTAAAATCCATCAGGAGTCCAGGCAGGGGGAAGGAGGGTGGGAAGTAATGATTGAACAAAGATCTACAACACAGATGGAACGTTATGGTAAGACATAACTTCTTTATCTGATGTTGTAAATCTTTGTTCATTCATTACAATTAGGACTGAGTCCCCAGCTACTTGAGTCCTGGGTGGCCCAAAGGAAGGATATAACTGAGCAGCATAGAACCAAAAGATGTTCATCCCCTGGAGGCCAAATCCAATTTGTAATGAGAGATAAAGGTATGAGGTCTTGCCCTAGTGGCTGCTGCACAGATATCAACAATAGAGGTTCTGCAATGAAATGCTACAGAAGTAGCCATAGATCTGGTAGAATGAGTCTTTATTCTGAAAGGTAAGGATAGCTTATTTTGTTGGTAGATAAAGGTAATGATGTTTCTAAGCCAGGAGGATAAAGTCACTTTGGAAACAGGTTTACCCAATCTGGGTCCTGCAAAGGCCACAAACAATTGATCTGTTTTCCTGAAAGATTTAGTCCTGCCCAAATAACAATGAAGCTGCCAATGCGCATCAAGGGTGTGCAAAAGGTACTCCTCTCTATTAGAATATTGAGGGAAGAAAACCAGCAGGTCAATAGATTGGTTAATGGAAAATCCAGAAATTACCTTGGGCAAGAAAGAAGGGTCAGTACAAAGGGACACCCTATCCATGTGGAAGATCAAGTAAGGTCTCTTGACACTCAAGGCCTGCAGCTCAGATACTCATTTCGCTGAGGTAAGTGCTACTAGAAGTAAGGTTTTCCATGACAAAAATTTTAAATCACATTCATCAAAGGGCTCGAAAGGAGGACCTGCGAGAGATTGAAGCACCAAAGTCAAGTCCCAAGGTTTTAAGGGAGGCTTGACTGGAGGTTTAATGTGTAATATTCCTTTCAAGACTATTTTGCATAGGAGATGTGACATAATCGAAGAATTATCAAATCCATTATGAAAATTGGCGATAGCATCTAAATGTACAGTGATGGTCAATGCTGAGGCTCCTGCATGTAAAAGAGTCATCAGGTACTGAAGGATCTTTTGAACAGACATAGAGAAGGGTTCTATGTTCTGATCCTTGGCCCAAATAGAAAACCTAGTCCATTTACTAGAATAAAATTTCCTGGTGGAAGGTTTGTGTGAAGCCAGAAGAATTTCACGAACAGGAGATAGGATGTCAGGCAGCCTGGCAATCACTGGCAGTGGAGGAACCAAGCTGTGAGCCTGGGACTGTGGAGATTTGGATGAATCAGTCCCTGAGGATGAGATAACAGTTCTTGGGAATGATCCAGGATCCACGGGCTGAGAATCAGATGAGGCCATAGAAACAGGAACCAGACTTGACGGGACCAATAGGGGAAAATAAGGATCACTTTGCTTCTCAACCTCTGAGCTTTCTGGAGAAAATTTGGAATGAGGGGAAATGGGAGAAAGGCATACAGATGACCTGGGAGCCAATTGATCATTATAACGTCCCTCGGGGGTTCCCCCTGAGGGGGGATCAGGGCAAAGTAGCTTCTGCATTTGTTATTTAGGGGAGAAGCAAACAGATCGCAGCAAGGCTTGCCCCAGCATCGGAAGATCCAATCTGCTGTTACAGGGTTGAGGGACCACTCATGAGGCATCAGGATGTTCCTGCTCAGATTGTCTGCAATAAGGTTGGAACTCCTGGAATGTGCATTGCTATAAGAAAGTGGTTGGAAGCTATCATCCAGTGCCAAACCCTCATGGCTTCCTGACACAGGGGGTAAGACCTGGTTCTGCCTTGCTTGTTGATATACCAGACGACTGACATGTTGTCTGACTGAATTGCAATGGTCCCAGAAGGTAAGGGTGCATGGAATGCTTGCAATGCTAAGAGAACTGCCCTCAGTTCCAGGACATTTATGTGCAAATTGGCCTCCATAGGGGACCAGGTGCCTTGGACCATCTTTCCCTGGAAATGCCCCCCCCCCCCACCCTAACAGGGAAGTGTCTGTGGTCACAGTGGCCGTGGGCTGGGGAAGACAGAACAGTTGACACCAAAGATTAATTTGTGGCTTCATCCACCATAGCATTTCTTCCTTGCAGTGGTTTGTAAGACGTATCATGTGGTTGAGTTGGTGAGTTAGAAATGACCATTGTGCGGAAAGGAGCCACTGCAGAATTCTCATGTGCAGCCTCGCCAGTGGTACTAACATAATGGCAGCCGTCATGGAGCCTAAGAGCTGCAGTACAAGGCATACTGGTACACAGGTCTGATGAAGAAGGTCTTGGATTTGGTGTCTTATTTTTGAAAGCCTGTGAGGGGGAAGAGCAGCTTGACAGGATGTTGTGTCGAAGATCACTCCAATAAATTCCAGTCTCTTCATTGGGGACATTGGAAATTTGTCCTTGTTGATTGTAATCTCCAAGTGGAGAGTGAGTCCTTGAGTGTAAGAGAGGCTGTGGACTAGGAGATTCCTGGTCGGAGTGTTAAGGAGCCAATCATCTAGATATGGAAACACCTGGAATCCTTGTAGTCGAAGATGAGCTATTACAACTGCCATACATTTGGTGAACACACAGGAGACTGTCGAGAGACCGAATGGCAGTGCCCGGAACTGGTGGTGATTGGCTCCCAGCCAGAAGCTGAGAAACCTCCAGGAGCGGTGATCCATCATTATGTGGTAGTATGTGTCCTGGAGGTCTATAGAGCACATCCAATTGTCTCTCCCTAGGAAGGGGAGAATGGACTGTACCATGACCATCCGGAATTTTTGAGGTTTGATAAATTTGTTCAATAGGCTGAGATGCAGGATTGGTCTCCAGTCCCCCGTCTTTTTTGGCACTAAAAAGAACCTCGAATAAAACCCGGATCCTGTCTGGTCTGGTGGGACTGGTTGGATGACTCTTTTTCTTAGCAGCTTTTCTATTTCTAAGGCTGCTAATACCCTCTGATTGGGTGGTACATCAGGGATTTGTTTGACAGGTCTGGGAGTTAAATCAAAAGGTATGTGATAGCCTTTGGATATTATTCTCTGCACCCAAACATGGGTAGTAATAAGTTGCCAGGCTGGTAGGTGCAGAGAAAAATGACCCCAACTGCTTCCAGAAGAAAGCAATTAGGCCATTCTCAGGAGTGCTGATAGGGCCTGCCTGACAAAGAATCTCTAGCGCCCTGGTTATGTAGACCCCCTCTACCCCGAAAGGGGTGTCTTCCAGATGAGATGCCCCCTCTGCCCCAGAGGGATTGTTCACCACTAGTGTCACGAAAAGATCCTTGGGATTTCTTGAACCACATTTTTCCTCCCTTCTGGTTCCTGGAGTAGAACCTCTGGGAGTTGGAAAAGTGTATGCCCACAGCAGACAAGGTCTTTTCATCTTTCTCACTTCGTGTAAGTGTGTCTCATACTTTGGGTCCAAAAAGTGCAGATTCATCGACAGGTGCATTGACGAAGGAAAATTTAAAAGGGTCTGAAAAGTCACACAACCACATCCAAGCATTACATCTCATGACAATGCCTGATGTGGCAACTCAGCTTCCCCCTCAGTGGTGTGGGATATCAAACGCATCGAGGAGTTTGAGATGGATTCAAGGATAGCTGGCTGTGAGGCGACAGTGTCACGCACCTCATCAGGCAATACCCCCACCAAAGAGGAAGACATTTCGAAAATTAGTTCTTTTTGGAGGTGAGGGAAGTGTGCCAGATAGTTCAGCAACCGAATGGTGAAGGTCACTGAAGCATAGGTCCACTTCCCTAGTATGTCCATGGTCCCAGACTCCCTGTTCAGAGGATGGGCAGTGGAACTATCTTCTGCCAGTTCTCTTTTGGTGGCTGCCACCACAACCATAGAATCAACTGTCAACTGCTTGGACCAGTGGGGCTGGTCTTCAGGTGTAGATACAATTTGTCTGGCCTCCTGGTGACAGGTTCTACATTGTCTGGGGCCTTCCGGGCACACTGTACAATGAGCTTAACAAGGTCATCTGCCAGTGGGGTCACCCAGGAAGTAGATGGTCAGGCACAGAAGGCCTGCAAGAACACTGATTCATCAGGAGAAGGGTTAGAGGACTTCCAGTCTCCCCACTGCTTGAGGATTTCGAGAATGTCTCTGAATGAGACATCATCTGGGGGAGACAGTGGGGACCCTTCCCCCTTATCACAATCGGTGTCTTCAGTTAAAGATTCCTCCGGGGAATCAAGGTACTTCCTCTTGCACCATTTCTTCCGAGGTGGCTCCCCAGTGGGATCTTCTGAGGAGGACTCTGAAGAAAGGGTTCCCTTCAAAGGGGGGGTCTTGCAGCTCCCGTGCCTGGGGTCCTGAAATAGGGGGTTGGGACATCTGCATGCTAGGGGGGGGTTCTGATGCTGATGTCATTGGTGCTGACAGCAAGGCTGCGGAGGCAAGGACCCTCTCCGTCACCTGGAAAGCAGGCCCGCCCAAGGAGGGATGGGAGCCCGGAACTGAGAAGGACAACCTCAGAACCAGGGTCACACCCCACCCTGAGGAGCTCACCTCCAGGTGAGGAGCTCTGAGAGGATTGGAAGCCATTGAAGCCATGGACACAGATGGCACCAGCGAGAAAATGGGCATCGGGCTAGGTACCAAGGTACAGACAGTCCAAGCACTGCTCCGAGAGAGCATCGGCTCCACCGGAGCCAATGCAATAAGGGTGGTTGGTGCTGACAGGGGAAACACTGCTGTCGGAGCTGAGACATTAGGCACCAGGGTGGACATCGGTACCAAGATCTCCGGGACCTGGGTAGAGGCCAGAGCAGGATAAACAGGGGAAGATGTAGTAAAATATTCCGAGCCAAGAGGGACGGAAGGTCTAGCTGGAATGGGCAATCCCCTAACTGCCAGAAGCTGGTCCACAACCCACACTAGGTCTAATTCAGAAAAACATCTGGTGGATCTAAAGGTGGCTGCTGAAGGAGAATCAGGCCTTTCTAGAAAAGGGCTAAACCTCTGCCCCAGAGTCGTAAGTTGGAGAGCATCTTGTCCTTGGCAGATATTTGAGTTTAGGAACCAATGGAGCCGAAGAAACTATTGGCACCGTGGCTGGAGATGGTGCCGAAGCAAGTACAGTCATAGGAGCCAATGTCGGATCCAAGGATGGCACCGAAGTCAGTGGTGCCGAGGTTGGAACTGAAATAGGGGTGAATATCATGGACAGTACCAAGGGAGAAGATACAGAGCCTGGTGCCATGGAGGTCTGCGCTGAGGGCACCAGCAAAGCATGGAGCCGAATCGGTGGAGATGCAGGAACCAAGTGACTCCATTTTTCCTTATGTTTTTATTTCTTTGGAGGGGGGTGAGACCTCCAACCAAGATAGAGCCTCTGAAAAAGGTGTCTTAATTAAACCTTTTAAAATAAGCTTATTTTTACGTTCTGCTAGTGTACAAATGCCACAGTCAGCTTTAATATGCTCCATGCCCAAACAGTAGACACAACGAGCGTGTCCGTCCCAGTTGGGCATCTTACACCCACACCTGTCATACTGTTTAAACCCCAACTTAGCTTTGTCTGACATAGTAAGGCAACAAGGCTATCCTAATAGAAAAAAAAAACAAAAGAAGGGATATAAAAAACTGAGAGAATACCAATGATGGTATTTAAAAAATACCACAAGTGGTAAGGAAGGGCCTATCAAAGGCAGAAGAGAGGGACAGAATCAATAATGGTAGAAATTCAATTACCAAGGTAAAGGGTAGGGAACAGAGGTAGGTTATAGGCGACAGTGATAAAAGGCTAATTTGACTAAAAAATAAGACATTTTGAAGAGAAACTATCTTCAAAATCAAAATTTTCCACTTAGCTTTGAGAGAGATGGCTAGCACGTCTGACAAGGAACATGGCAAACAAGATCTGGAGTAACTAGGAGAGGGCCATTATTGGTAGGTCTTAGCTGAGAGTTTTAGGCCGAAACAAGCTTGGAAACAGCCGTATCGGTTCCGAGGACGGAACCGAAGTCCTATTTGTAATGAATGAACAAAGATTTACAACATCAGATGCCATGTTTATTTAATCCATCTGTACACTGGCACATAGACAATCTAACATATTCCTTGGCTCTCAAAACAGAACTAGACCTGCTCACTTATTGGATAAAGGAGGTGTCATGTAGTTGTCATGGATACCAGGTTCTTTACAGATTTACTGTTTGATTGTGAATGTGGACACTGCTGATGTATAAGAAGCAATATGTTACAAGTACAACCAGTAACTTGTAGTATCAAATGAAAATACTACAAGCAACACTTCTCCTGAGCACCTGGGGCTTATATGGGGATTCATTTCTGCAAAAGGCATTTCTGTTACATTATTTCATACCTCAAAAAAACACCATAGCATTCAGTTTAATTCTGTTTGCACACTATCACTGAAAGGGAATCGTAATAGCAAAATGAAGAAACATGTTTAAATGACTGTTTCAGATGTTTCATGTGAGATTCCAGTTACACATATTAAAACTGTATGAATTACGTGGTGAAAATACACAAACATGTTTCAGAAAGAAAATTCTTGGGTCAGTTCTTGCTTGTTATTTTATAAACAGCTTTAAAGAAGCAGGTCTGAATTTAACTTATGACCTACTTACATCTATCTGTCATGTTCTAGCCAAATAGAAAAGTGGTGATGGCTCCATGCAGGTATTTTGAAAAGATGGATTAACAGACAAAGAAATATAAAAAGGCTCATGTCTTAAGTCTAGAAATGTTCCTTTCACTTTCTCCTAAAAAAAAGAAATTCAGTGATCTTGTTAAATGTCAAAAGGAATCCAAGAACTGTGCTGCAAAAAAGAATGCTTTACAATGCTCATATGTAACATTTCATAACCCTGAAGCTTTGTATTTTACTTTCAGGGAGTTAAATAAAATTCAAGCTGAGATTACATCCAAGAGTGGTGGCATGTATTCACAGCTATGGTCTCTTAGTTTACAGATGAGCAAAGTTTGAAATGTTTCATCTGCACATTTTTCCAATATTCTGATCACAGTGGCCTCTGTCAGCTTTTAAGAGGACATGGATAAATGTATCTGATACTCTGAGAATGTGCATACAGAAAACATACAAATTCATTTTACCAGTATTCTTAAGAAATCACAAATGCTGAAGAAGCCTTTTTTTCTACTGGAAGCAATAGGAATACATGTTCTGATGTTAGAACTAGGTTAGAGAATATGGTATTTACAAAAATGCATATACTTTCTCCATTAGTATGACATTTACATTTTGAGCACCTAACAAATACAAAATCTGTAAAGCTGTATACTCTTATCTTTCATTTTAAATCATTTTTAACACCTTTATTAAATTCACACATTGATGACTGTCATGGGTATGCATATACTAATAAAAAAGACCTATTACAAACATTTTTCACTTTCATGTAAGATAACTGTTTTCTTTTTCATTCACTCCGGCATTGAATAAATTGCTGAAGTCCTTCCGTCTCTGAAATTCCACTCCTCCTCCCAAACATTATTCTGCATGCATTGTTCCCACAAACTCCACTATGTAGTTTGTTACTTCCCTAAACATCCCACCTCCAATTCTTTTTTCTCCTTTACAACATTCAATACTGCATTTATGGCTTAGATTTTGATTTCTATTTTCTAGTGATTGCTTTTTTTTTTGGAAGACAAATTAGCATTAAACTTACCTGGGGATTCTGAAAGAACCCCATCACTTGTGTTAAGAGCTGCAGTAAAAAGGCACTTTTTCCATGATACATTGAGATTCAGAAACATGTTAGCTGTAGTGAAAGAAGATCTCATTATCAGCTAACCTGCATGCTCTGAAGCCTTGTTAACTACCACTATTGCAGATAGGCACTTTGTGTGGAGATTAACAGTAGTAGTGGCTGCATCATGTTAACACAGGCACCTCCAGCAATTCGCCCTCCCACACACAATGCATACATGCAAACATGTAGCCATACACACACCACACTCCACATACCACATACCCTATACCTGCCCCTGTGTTGTAAGAACTTCCCCAATGTTTCTTCTTTCCTGCATTCATAAATCATGAATAATTTCAGTCAGTCATGAATACCACACACTACAGTTTCACACTACATCCTTCAGAAAATCCGTGCTAGTGCAGCAGCTGTTATACTATCCACTTTCTACATTTGGAGGAGGACTAATCAAAATCCATCCCTGATTTTAATACTGGCTTTATCTTGATGTCTTACATTACAAGGTTGATAGGTATAGCTAATTTTTACCGTCCCTGTCCTTCATATGTCACAAACTGTTGCAAGCAATGAGTAATATCTGGCATCTTCAATAGATGTTAAAAATGCCTGGTTAAGGCTAATTTACTGCGGTAGGGTTGCAGGGTTCAAACACTCTTCCTATTTGTAGTTAACTTTTTTTTA
This sequence comes from Protopterus annectens, assembly GCF_019279795.1. Taxonomy (NCBI): domain Eukaryota; kingdom Metazoa; phylum Chordata; order Ceratodontiformes; family Protopteridae; genus Protopterus; species Protopterus annectens. The sequence continues at coordinate 1,360,995,064 of NC_056745.1, forward strand.
AACTATTACTTTCTTGGTTTATTCAATCCATGATGATGCAGAGGACTAATATCTCCACCAAGAGGGTACAGGGTTGGAATACCATTTAGTGTCTTTAATGTACACTACTTATACTACCCTGGTGCCTAGTGTTGGTGCGGAGGACTAATATCTCTGCGGGGAGGGTACAGGGTTGGAATCTCATTTAGTGCCTTTAAGGCACACTACTTACACTATCCCTGGTGCCTGTAGAGGACTAATATTTCTGCTGGGAGGGTACTAGGTTGGAAACCCATTTAGTGCCTTTAAGGCACACTACTTATACTATCCCTGGTGTCTAGTGCTGGTGCAGAGGATTAATATCTCTGTTGGGAGGGTACAGGGTTGGAATTCCAATTAGTATCTTTAAGGCACACTACTTATACTATCCCTGGTGCCTAGTAGAGGCTCAGAAGACTAATATATATGCTGGGAGGGTACAGGGTTGGAATCCCATTTAGTGCCTTTAAGGCACATTAATTATACTGTCCCTGGTGTCTAGTGCTGGTGCAGAGGACTAATATCTCCACTGGGAGGGTACAAGGTTGGAATCCCATTTAGTGCTTTAAGGCACACTACTTATACTGTCCCTGGCGCTTAATGCTGGTGCAGAGGACAAATATCTCTGCTGGGAGGGTACAGGGTTGGAATCCCATTTAGTGCCTTTAAGGCACACTAATTATACTGTCCCTGGTGTCTAGTGCTGATGCTGAGGACTAATAGCTCCACTGGGAGTTTACAGGGTTGGAATCCCATTTAGTGCCTTTATGGCACACTACTTATACTTTCCCTGGTGCCTAGTGTGGGTGCAGAGAACTAGTATCTGCTGAGCAAAGGGGGAGGGTAAAATGCTGGGAACCCTGTTACCAACTTTAAGACATGCTGCCTATAGCATGGTGTCCTGTGGTTCTCCACAACAGCTTTTATTTATGCTTAATTAAGTGCTTTTAAGGTATGCTATGCAGAGTTTTCCCTGGTGTCTAGTGTTTTCCCCATCTCTGTTATGTTTAAGTGCTATTCCAGCATGTGAGGTTATCCCTGGTGGCACGTGTTCCGCCAACCCACATCGCTACAATTATGGCTAGTGGTAATTGTTCCCAAAGCCAATGTTGTAGGCTTTGCTCATTAGTCATGGGGTTCATAGAAGTATAACAGTCTCCTCAACCCCCCCCCCACACACACACACACACACACCTAACCTGCACCCTGTCTGACACACTACTGTGACCTCCCAGGGAGACACACACTCACACATATACTCACATGCACAGCCTCTCACATACACACATGGACACACCCCCAAACACTGCCTGACCACTAAACAACTGAGCACATATATCTACATGGATGAACATGGCCTTTTGGCCATGTTTATTATTGTGAGCAGCCAGGAGTGGCTGTGTTAAATTATGCAGCTGAGCACATCACTGAACTGTGTAAATTCCTCCCCTCAAATAGTTGTGGGGAAGAGCACATGGCTAATTATTATATGTCTGTCTCCAAAAAGCCTCATTAGCATTCACTACTGCTGCAGAAGCCGACTACCACTGTGCTGCATGTCTGCATGTCATGTTGTAGCACCATGGTAGGGCTGTTTCTGAATAAGAAAAGGTTATTGTGAGGTGTACACCTCATGTACACCTCACAGTAACTTTTCTGACTTACAGTTTTACTAAGGCCTTATCATGTCTAGGCAATTCAATTTCTATATACCAATTCAAAAGAATAAACTCCTTTGTTACAATAATTCCCTCCTCCAGCATTTCTGACAAGTATCCCATAGGGAATTTGTAAAATTTGCCAACTCATTACATTCCTAAAAAAAACATATTCCCAATTACCCCTCTCTTTCTCATTAGATCTCCAGCATTTGCTATCTACCTTAGGAAAAAATGTAAATAACAATAGAAGCTTTAGCCTTTCTTCATTTGACTTTATTCATCCAGTTTTTCACTTACTTTAAACAATTCTGATTGCATTTGATTTTTTTTTCTGTAAATTACTGGAAGCCATCTCCTGTACCAAAGCTGAAACCTGAACTGCTTTTTGCTGAACAGCTACAATACTCTTCCTCACCAGAGTTTTTTCATCTTCTTTTCTAGATGATTTTCTCTTATTTTATCCAGATTTCTCCTTTGGGCAACATAATGCTTAGCCACAGACCTGGATGCAGCACAAGGTGACCAAGGCAGGTGCCAAGAGCCTGCTGCTGGCTGTGGCGTCCAGCCTAGTTAAAAAAAAATGCTCAGTCTCAGAAGCATGCACATGAGTTATTTTTTAGCCCAAAAGATATCAGCACATCTTGACTGAGAAGAAAACATCAGCTGCAGACATCAATGTGCTAAAAACAAGAAGTTGAAAGACATCAGCTGCGCAGGAGATTTGAAGCAGGATTTTGGTGGACTGAATCACTGGGAGTGCACAAGACATTTATTTTACAGCAAAGGAAGACGAGTGCAGAGAGATATGTAGAGAATCATGTCTAGGTGTGTGTGTGAGTGTGTGTGTGTGTGTGTGTGTGTGTGTGTGTGTGTGTGTGTGTGTGTGTGTGTGTGTGTGTGTGTGCGCGCGCATCTGTGTGTGTGTTTTCTATTTCCTTCAAAGGGGATTCTGCAGTCACAAAACAATTTAGAAGTGGATGATTAGCATGGATTTGCTATTACTCAATAATAGTCATTAGATATTCAATGTCTGGGTAAGTGACTTGTGTAAAGTTACACATTGTGCAAATGGAACTATGAAGTATCAAACACTGTGGCCTTTTATCTCTGCCCTGGAGCTTTTTCATTACCTACACAGGTGCCTTAAAAGGACAGTAATACTGCAACATGTTAATCTTTTTTATAAAATAATTATGTTCTTAGTATTAGTTTCTCTATTACAATAAAAAATACATGTATGCACTTCTACTTCAACTGCAAATTTTATACCAGATTTAACAAAATACTCTGCTCTACTCATATTCTTCCCGATTATAATACATGAATGATTGACAAAGTTTAAGCTGTTTGCTGTGAAGGTCACTTGGAAATATTATTTAGATGCCATCAGCATGCTCCTCAGATGCACATCTATTAAAATGTTGTATAAATCATAAACGCTTATAGTTATTCTTACACTTACAACCGTTCTGCTGTCTGGAGACATACACTTTCATCTTGCGACATTTTTTTTTCAACAAATAGCATCAGCCATTTAACTATTGCTAATCTCAGTACATGTAGTATAAATAACAAATGAGCTAAACTAGAATAATGGTGTTATAACATAATCCCAAAATTCTAAAAAAAAATTACTGGAGCTAGGCTTTAACATAATTTGTGGTAGCCCCATACTTTTCTTCAAATTATACTATTTTTAACTAATAACAGACAAGGAATGAAGCAAGCTGGAGGTGTCTTAACCAATTCAGGAACATAAGATTTCAAACCTTATCTGACTATCAACAATGTGAAGAAATTATGACTGAAAGCCACTTTCAGTGAACATTAGATGTTACCCTTTCTTCACTTTTATGTGACCATGGAGTTGGTAGGTATAACTTGATGGCATGCAGCGAGGTTTGCCTCCTACAAAAAAAGCTTGATTTGTTGTTTACTGAAAGTAGCATTCAGTAATTTTTTGATGGGATTTCCATTGCAAAAAAATGGTTTGACACTTAATCATGAAGCCACAAATTCAAACTGCAATTACTCTGTCATTTGTGGATAATCATAACCATGCTTTGAATCTGACCTTAGTGGAATACCCATAAAGTTAATGCTCATGACTACACTGAACTGTTTTTATAATAATATCAAAGACAAAACACGGTTATAACTAAATATTTTTTCATTGTATTCCTAAGTACATTTCGTAGTTGTTATTATGTTTGCCATTGAGGCCCAGGTCATTGCTGAAAAGAGTCCATGAACCAGTTAATTTACCAGGTTAAAAAAGTGTGTATGTACGAATAAATACATAAGTACATTAATAAATTAAATCATTTGCATTGATTTCAATCTCAACTGGAACTCATTGTTTAGAAGTACATTAAATTGGCTGCTTAGTGCATGCAACCTTGGAACAGCTTGTCAAAGAAGCGACAAGACCAAATTCTGATGGTACAAATCGTTCATTTTAGACTTACTAATTACTAATATTCCAGAGATACTACTACAACAAACTACATTATCCAATGCCTTCGGATGCCACTGCCGTATTCTGTCTCAGTGGTCATTAAAGTCCCAAACGCTACCAACCAAACAAATTATGTACTATTCTTTTCAAAAAAACTTTGAAAATTTGATACTTGAGATTATGGCTTTAGACGGTGCAGATTAATACAGTGCAACTGACTCCACTCATGTCTTAAGTTATCGCTATAATTTACTTACTTTTAGTCAAAATAAACTACTTACTCATTCTTTAAAAACAGGTAAAGGTATTTATTCTCCTTGGATTTCCACATGCATAACAACAGATATTAGAACATGAAATAAAGCTTAAAAAGAATGGAAGTGAGATTCCCAAAATTCTGTAAAACTGTGGGCTTGTGAGAACCTTTAAGTGATTACCATTACTAATGTTACCACTGTTCTTACCTTCATGGTAGTTTTATCATTGTAGTGCCTCTTTCTGTCGTTTCCTAATAATTGTTTCATGATTTACAAGCATTTTTACAACTTTTTTTTCTTTTTTAGTATTTTTCATTTTGTAATGTTCCACCTGCTTGGTATTCTCTGTGAAATGCCCTCTAAATTCCTAAGGTTACCACCCATCCCATTACCAGTGGGACACTCGTGGGTTGAAGCAAATACTCCCATCGCCTACTAGATAAAGAAGAGCACTATAAAAATCCTACTTTGCAAGAGAGGTGAATTCGCATGGAAAAGTCACACTTGCTTCCATCTTTTCCATGCTAATTCAGTTATGTAACCAATGTGGACCTGCAGGTAGAGCTATTCCCTGTTAGGCCCAGGTGCTTTAACTCATGCAGTGATTGGCTGCAGTTTGTGAAGGGAGTAGGGATTGGAGCAGGAAGAGCAATTTTTTTTTTATATTAGCGCTTCTACAGCTGCTTTTCAGTAGAACTGAAGTTTGCTTTTTTTGATCCAGCCAGCCAATCCAGCCACTCCAGAAAGCCAACCAGTCAACCACTCCATGAAGCCAGCCAGCCACTCAGTAAGCCAATGAGTCATCCATCAACTCCAGGAAAACAGTCAACCACTCCAGAAAGTATCCAGGAATCAGGCCAGCCCAGTAGGGAAGCCAGCATGCCAGCCAGTTCAGAAAGGAAACCAACCCCATCCAGTCCAGAAGAGAAACCAGCCACAGGCAGTACTGTAAAGACTGTGATTGCCATGGTAAGCACAGGTAGTATTTTATGTTCTAACGTTTTAAAAAGTGGGAATATTGTGTTTTATTTCAATGTGTACTTTTTTTTAATGTTCAGAGGGAAATGGGGTGCATTGCTCATTACTTGAATCTGTAGTGGTTTTGGGATTTGCAAGTAGGTGTAAAAAAGTGTGTGTGTGTGTGTGTGTGTGTGTGTGTGTGTGTGTGTGTGTGTGTGTGTGTGTGTGTGTGTGTGTGTGTGTGTGTATTTAAATATATAAATATATAATTGTCTGTTTTTGAGGGGGGAGGTGTTGTACCTTCTCTGTATCAATGTTGCAAGTAGTAGTTTTAACGGTAAAACTGTGTGCACATTTAACTTTCTTTCTTTTTTTAATTCAGGTGTGAGCAATGTTCGGGGATAAATGTAGTAATCTGATATATTACTAATAGATGTTATCATGGCTGTGTCAGGACAGATTGATTTTACAATAGAAATGTTTCTGGATAGTTTGAACTTTTTGTGTGGAAGTCTATTTTTTTAAATCAATCTTGAAGAAGTTTATATGTACTGCTTTGGGTATTTTTTATAGTCACTGTTTAGTGTTGACTTGCAAGAACTACTTTTAAAATTGAAAATCTGTGTATAAAAATTTATTTTTTGTGGGGGGGATGTTCAGAAGTAAAAGTAGTAAGTAAAAGTAAAAAAAAAGTAAAAAGGTAGTAAAATTAGTGCATATGGAATTCTACTAGTAAATGTTGTGGTTGTTTCAGGATAGTTTACTTAGGTGGAAATGTGTGTTTTTTATTTTTTAATGCTCTCTTCAAGAAGTTTAAAATATACTGGTTTGGGTATAGTGTGAAGATGTCTGTGCTGCTGTAGGACCTTTTATTTATTTCTCTGTTGCACTGGGTAAATGAATGCTATAGGTTTTATTATTTCTTTTTTAGTACTGCTGTGTTCAGAGGTAAATGGGGTCCATGGGGTCTGCTGTGCATTGTAATCAGTTTTATAGTGGCTGTTAAGTGATGACTTGCAAGAAGTGCTTTTAAAAGTGAAAATGTGTATATAATTTTATGTTTTGGGGTGGGGGTATGTTCAGAGGTAAACATAGTACATTTCACATTCAACTAATAGATGTTAACGTGGTTGTTTCAGGATTGATTGCTTTTACAGGTGGAAATATATGTATACTTTATTTATTAATTTATTTATTTTAATGGCATTTTCAGAAGTGAACTGCAGCAGCTTGGGTATAGTGGTAATAAACTGTATTGTGGCATTCCTGGTGTCTATTTTATCCTTTGTTATGTAGGATAAGTCATTATTATAATGTTAATGCTTTAAAAAAGTTCGCCCCTTCCCAAGATGTGGAGTGTACTGTGGGCACAAAGCTAAAGCTCTAAATCTGTACCTGTTTTGTTTAATACTGTTAATGGTAAAAGCTGTGCTTGTCAATTGTTTGTAAAGATGCTTTTTATTTTCTCTTGTTAGATGTTTCAACTGCTGCAGGGGCATATGATACAAATGCAGCCAACATACCACTCACCTATTGCAATTTTTTCAGAATGTCCAGATTTTTGCTTCATATTTTTGGTCTGTTCTCCATAAAATTTGTGGCTTTCTGGTGAATCATCTGGGTATGACATCACTAATGACAGACATTTGAGTTTCAGACTTTACATGCGAAATGCAAAACCTACTCCAGTAATGTTCTAGGTTTATAACTGCAATTATTACAATCTGTCCCTGATGTTGGGCCATTGTCCCTTCTTATTTTTACTTTTCTCCAGATTTATTGCTGAAAGGGCTTTGAGAGGTAATCCATTCACCTGTGTTAATGTCAAGGTTTTAATGGCTGAAATGTTTTCCCCTCATACATAGCTGTAGGATCCACTATGTCATTATGTTACTAAGCATTCTATCTTTTTAAATGGTTTGCAATGTTAAAAAATCCATTCTCTTCTATTCCTCAGGTCTTCAGTAAATTTATATTATAGATCAAGTAGAACTACTTTACAAATTTTCATGTTTCAGATGCCAGCATCTTTATGCCAGGATGCTGTGCCTTTCCCAAACCACTTCTTTCAAATGCCAGTGCTTTCTTATGCCAGTTCCTTTAAATGCCAGTGCTTTTATGTCAATTCTTTCAAATGCCAGTGTTTCAAGCCAGCTCTTTCAAATGCCAGTGTTTTTTTTTCTAGTCAGTTCTTTCAAATAAAAGTGTTTTTTGAAGCCAGTTCTTTCAAATACCAGTGTTTTTCAAGCCATTTTGCATAGCGCTTCTTTTTTCATTAAAGTTTACTTTCTGCTACACAACTGTATCTTTGCAATAATGTTTTACTTTTACTGTTAAAGCTATGTTATTTAAATGATTTGTGATAGATTTCAGCATGGTGTAATAACTTCACACCTTTGTAACCATAACTGCATCTCCTTCACCACTCCTGGGGTGATGTCATGAGTAGGGGGTGTGGCCAGTATCAGATCATCACCACGATGCCCCACTTTCTCCCACTTAAAATGTGTGAACTCTTATTTTTTTCTTGTGAAAGTACTGATGGCCACATTAATGGTTGAACTTCTGACACTAGAATTCTAAATCCTTACAAGGATGACCCTTATTTGAGTTCAGTGGGAACTCAGATTACAGTAATGTTGATGAGGCTCCATACTGTAGTGAAATGCTCTACAATTACTGCCTGGCCAGTAATCTTGTATCTTATCTCGTACTATTATGTCTACTTGGCCACGTAAACTGTACCATACTCTCCTCACCTTTATCTTGTTATGAAAGTTAACTTTTTCACTGTCCTACTATAAAAAAAATATTGTTCTTAACTTTTGGTATAAAAACATATACTGATCTACCTTAAAATGGCTTTTCATATCATTGTATTGCCTGTATTATGATTATAATATGTTTGTATACTGACTATTCATATATATCTTGCCAGCGTTTTTGTTTTCTCTCTATTATATTCAGACTTTTTTTATTATTATTATTATTATTGTATTCGTAGATGATTCATCACACTATATATTTATGTATGCATTTTCCTTTCTCTCTTTATCTTGTGAAACTTTTCTTCCTGGGCCAATGCTGAAAAGGGATTTTTCTACCTAGACAGACTTTCATGGTCAACAACAACAATAAATAAATAAATACATAATAAACTAAAATAAATTTGGGAGATCACGAACAGTATGGGTTCTACTAGTATATAATTAATTTCTTTTGCTGCTGATTGTTAAATTAAATATATATATTTTCTAAAATGGTGAATGCATTAGTGCTGTTGTGGTCATGGTGGTGCATTGCTGTTTTTATTAATATTTGGAACGAACAGGAAGAATTTACTGAATGGTATAGATCTGTTTGAAAGTTAGCTACAAATATGAAATTAGGAATGAGCACTGTAATGATCCGTACAGAAGCTGTCAGACATTAAAAAAACACACACACACACACACACACAGACACACAGACACACACACACACACACACACACACACACACACACACACACACACATATAAACACGTAGTTGCTCTTGGAAAAAGGAATGACATTTGGCTCACCGTTTCAGTTCTTTTCTATGTAAAATTAATTGTTTTCATTTTTTAATAAATTAATCACCATATTGATACTGAACCTTCATATATGCGTATATATATATATATATATATATATATATATCGCTACATTGTTAAATAAGATGTTACCAGTTGCATCTGCAGTAATTCTGCAGCATGCTTTAGTGGTTTTCTTTAGAGGCAGTGTCAGACAAGTGATCCATGTTACAATACTGAACAAATAAATGTTCTACTTTTAAAACATTGATCCCACAAGATCAGCATACACAACGTAGAAATTCAACAAGACTTCTTAAACACCTTTTCCAAAGGGTGTAAGCCCCTCTGCAGCACCCACTCCCTGCTAATTATATATACCAACTACAAGATCGCACTACAGCTAGGAAAAGGGAAAACACTCCCTGCTCTAACATGATCACAGACAACCAACTATCAGCATTTTATGACATGGTGAAATTTTGTTATAAAATGCCAGTAACCACTGGACTCAATATTCTGCACTTACGACTAAATGAATGGAACCCCTGAGAAGCTGCACATTGTGTCACTCTGTCACAGAAGTACCTCTCAGGTAAATACCATTATGAGGCATGTTGCTCATCTGCATCTTAACAATTCTGTGTTCCGTACTGTTCCACATTAAAAGAGGTTGACAAAGGTGTTCCACATTAAAAGAGGTTGACAGACATTCATTGCTAGGATTTTTTTAACAACTTTTCATGATAAATAAACAACTCTGAATAACAGTGAAGCACATTAATTATTTAAAATAACTATTTTTAAGTATAAATCAATAATTAATAACTATGCTTTAAGCTTCCTAAGATAGTCATTACTACATTTTCCACATTTTTCCAATTTATTCCACCTTGGGAGAGGTAATGTTCTACATTTAAATGATAAATGTCCGATACCTATTTTGCCAGTTGCTGACATACTGTAGCATCATATGCATGACTGAGACATTGTTAACTTCTACCATCTGCACAGCGATATTGTATGGGAGACAGCAGATATGCACCATCTTTACATGCAACCATGGATGATGCATGGAATGCATAAACCTCTTCAGTCATGCATTGTATGATGTCCACATAGCATTTTGTACTTTCTCATGCAGACTTTGCCACACACACAGTATCTCTGAAATTATATGAACACAGCACTGGCAGTCTAGGCATAGATCACTGAGGTACACATCTGGGTGATTCCAATGTTGGTTCCAAAGTTTTTGAATGTCCTGAAGTCATGACAGCAATGACTACCTACTTACCTTTATGTTTTACTGGGCGTGTGAACTCCAAAACCACTGTGGTTCCAGGATTCCATTAGAGGTAGTATCTCCTTATCATAGCCTTGTAGAAGCTAAGACAAATGTGACATCCACCACTAAATGCAGGTGATGGGGTGATGTCAGAGATTCATCTTATTTTTCCATCATCATCTGAGCTGTGGCTGATATGAGCTCATCATTCACTGCTTCCATATTGCTGACAGTGCCACTTTGTTATTGAAGTGTGGTGTGCACCACATGCATGGTTCCACCATCAGCAGCAGCCACAGGTGACCTGCTGGTATCAGTCATGTTTCAACTTGTTGAATTGTACATTGTCCCAGTGGAACAAGTCCGTACATATAGATAACATATCTCGGGCAGTGCTGGATCAAATTTGTGACTTCAACCACCATGTGGCATACAGACTGCCATATGTTATTTGTGTACACAGCATATGGACACAGACATACCTTTCAGTACAGGTTGTGACTTGCAGCCCCAGTGTTTTCAAATGACAGATATGCTATGAGATTGTATGAGTAAATCACTAAAAGATGCAAGTCAGTGTCTTCAGAAATGGCATGTGCTAGTACTCACCTTTTGCATTTCCTATAGGCACAAGAACTGTCATCATCAGAACTGCTCCCACATCCAAGCCACCACCAAATATGAATGTTTTCTCCCTTTCTCCCGGGAGAGGTACCAGGTATACCTCCATCCTCATGAGATGCTTCTTTGTTGATTGTCTACCCTCAGTAGTCAACCTGTCTTTATCAAGTTCCAGTGCCTTGCGCTTGGCATTCAGTAACATAACAGTGATACTGTCATACACCTATGCTATTGTCTTATTGTGGTCTCCCCTGCATTTATGTCTTGCAACAGACTCTGCCGTATCCAGTCAAGGAACACCTTGTCTGCTTGACCCTTCCTAAGGACACACATGACATGTGTGAGCAGGGCTTGTAGCAGCAGCTCTTTCCCTACATGGTGAACTTTAACAGACATTACCATTCCTTCAGTCAAGTGTTAAGATGTGTACAGATGTGTGTTACACACATGTATATGAGCATGATTGTCCTGGGCCCCCTTTTTAGTTGCTGTTAATCTCACCTCCCTTTAATCATGTTGTGATGTTATGAGGTAGTGCCATCTGTGCCAGGGAGAGTAGGGCAGTACGTGTATACATATGCCAGCATAGCTAGCTGGAGTTTTGTAAAGAAGTTTATGTTATTTGACTAGCGCACTGATTTGTACAGATGTTTGAGTTTAACATATATTTGTAAAGTTGTTGTTGTGTCTCTCGGCTTTTCCCGGTTAGGGGTCGCCACAGCGGAACTCCGGTCCGCTAATGATTGGTAGTTGATTTTTACGTGCCGAGTTACCAGCCTTGATGCACAACCTTCAATGAAGGTATGACCATTCACGCATGTCTCCATGCAGAAGACGCTCTAGCTGAGAATCAAACTGGACAGCGTCTTACTGTGAGGCGACAATGCTACCGCAGCACCACCACCGCACGTAACATATATTTGTAAAGTCACATGTTAAAAATGCATCAAAACTAGGTCGTGTTCGACAGAAAGAATGTATGCATGTATATTATGTGGTATTATTGTAACTGATCATATATGTAACCCAGACCGAAGCACTACAGGCGGAGGCATGTCCATATACATTAAAGATATCCACACCTGCAGGCTAGTTGCACAGCATAATGCATCCAAGATTATCCAAGTGCAACTAACTCTGGGCAAGACCGCAATCCAAATTGTAGCTTGCTACAGACCTCACCACCATGCCCCAGGATTCCCACTCCTCATTTCTTGATACACTGGAAAATATTAGGGTACAAACCAACATCCTAATAATGGGCAATTTCAACTACCCCATCATTAACTGGGAAAACTACTCATGTATCAACTCTTTTGCTCAACGTTTTCTGGAAGTCATAAATTCCAATGCCTTGGATCAATTTATTCACACCCCCACCAGGGGCAGCAATATCCTAGACCTGGTAATTACCAACATGGGCGACCAGTGTTCCACACCAGAGGCCAATTCCTCGTTGGTCAGATCCGACCACAAGCTAATCACCCTAGACATCCACATCCCGCCCCACCCCCCATTAGGGAACCACCATAAAAAAATTCTCCAAAGCCAACTTCACACATCTTAAGACAGAAGTGCCAAACTTCATGACACCCATGCAGATGAACACTAGAGGTACGGCTACTGAATCCTACACAAATGCACTTTATAAGCACTTACACGAGTGCATGGATTGTGCTATCCCTAACAGAACCAAGATGCTGTCCTCCAAAAAAAGGAAGCCAATCTGGTGGTCCTCTGCCATAAACAAACTCTACAACAGAAGAAAGAAACTGTTGCAAAAAAGAGTAAAATCCCATGACTGGAGGAGCTCCCTGGTCAGCCTCAGTATGAAGTTGAGATCCCTCATAAAGTCCTCCAAAGCTAATTACAAAATCAAAATTGCCACTGACTCTAAAGACAACCACAAAGCATTCTATAGCTATATCAAGAATCTCAATGGCAACACTCAGATCTTTTCTGAGTTACAGCACAATGGCACTAAATATACAGAACCAACTGATATTGCCAACATCCTGGCAGATAGGTTCAATGCTAACTTTACCCCCTCTCAACCCCTAGAGGGCCCATCTCTATACTGGAAGAATGCAAAGTTCCTGTAATCATGGCTGCACAGGTAAAAACACAGTCTCCAAAGTCAAGAACACAGCATCAATGGGACCTGACAATATCCCAGGCTGCATTCTACACGAACTACAGAACAAACTGGCACCCCACCTAAGTACCATGTTCAATCATTGCCTCACCTCAGACTTTGTGCCCACTGAATGGTGCACCACGATGGTTATCCCACTCCCCAAAGGGGGAGCCATGACGGACCCCGGGAACTACCACCCCATTAGCCTGATGAGCCTAGTCTGCAAGGCCATGGAACGTATCATCATGGAACTCATAAACAAATACACTGGTAATCTCCAAACTCTGGACCCCACCCAGTTTGGGTTTGTAAAAGGCAGATCATGTCTCCTAAACTTGATAGACTTCTTTGAAGCAGTCACCAAAGCCATAGATGAGGGTAAGCTGGTTCACACAGCCTATCTAGATCTCGCCAAGACTTTCCACACCATCCCCCACTCTGGAATTATAGATAAACTCACTAAACTAGGTATAAATCCCTATGTCACAAGATGGGTTGCCAACTGGCTCATGGACAGAACCTACACTGTGAAAGTAGCAGACTCCAAATCCGACTTCAGACCAGTGACAAGTGGAGTACCACAGGGTTCAGTCTTGGGTCCTCTCCTGTCTGGTATCTACTTCTCTGCAGAACAGGCTAACAAAAAAGGTCTTTGGTGAATGAAGTTTGCAGATGACTGAAAACTGGGAGCCACAATCAAAACTCCTAATGATGTGGAAATCCTACAAAAGGGCCTCACTAAGACAGATGCCTGGTGTCAAGGCCATGGCCTGAAACTCAATGCCAAAAAGCACATTGTCATCATCTTTGGTAAAAACTCTGTACCCATGAACTACCACATAGGTGGTAGTCTACTTAACACCAAAAGTGTGATAAGAGACCTAGGGACACAGGTGGACAGTAGTTTTTCCTTTGATAATCACATCTCCACAGTGGTCAGGAAATCCTTCTACATGGCACACCTCATCACAAAAGGTTTCTCATCCAGAAAAAAAGAGGTCATTGTTCCCCTCTACTCATCACTCATTAGACCCATTATAGAGTATAGCACCCTTTTTGGTATGTATCTCACAAGACATCTACAACAACTGGAGAGGCCACAGAAATACCTCACAAAGAGGATTACTGGCCTCAAACAGATGCCATACGCCGACCATCTCAAAAAACTCCAGCTTTACTCTGTCGCATATCGCCTACTCAGAGGCGATCTCTGCCTAACATACAAAGCTATGTCAAACCCACAGCTGTTGGACATGCTCCATTTAAAGAAATCCCAAGCCCTTCAAACTACACACTGTAGTGACCTAAATCTTGTCACCACAATAAACAGAACATGCTGGATGGATAGATTCCTGTCCCAGAGACTTCCCATACTCTAGAATGGACTACCTATCTATGTCAAACAGAGCTCCTCATTAGCACTCTTCAAGACGAATCTTGATGATTGGATAGGAAATAGGAAATTCACCCCGAGGATCACTTCTGTGGCTCTGCTCAACAGGGGCACAGGAAAATAATTTGGCTAGGCTTATATAGGCCCTAAGGCCAATAGCCTAGTACCTATCTATGCACCTATGAACATATGTATGTTTATCAGAGAACCCTGGAAAGGTGGAAGGTTTGAAATTGTATTACAGCTTTCAGAGGCTGCCACAGATCTTAGCAAAGCTATGTGTGTGCATTGTACCAGAGTCAGGTGACCAGAGTTGATGTCATACTCTAACCAGCATCTGATTTCTTTGGAACCCTAGCAGCAGCACTTTAGAAAGATTTCTGATGGGATATATAGCTCACACATCCACACAGACAAAGACAGACATCATCTGGCTTTTACTGTGGTAAGACAATCAGCACACATCAGCTTGCCTTGCTTTAGTAAGTGGTCAGGGAACAGTAATTCTTTAGTCAGTCATGGACATTTAGTGAGAATAGTTTAGTATTGTTTTCTGCATCTGTGAGAAACTATCAAAGTGTATTTTTTTATATCTCTGTGGCTGAAAATCTGTTTATTTATTCAGTATTCTCCTGTTTTCTGTTTTATTAATCATTAAATGTTTTAATAACTTTCATTATAGCTGGTCCTTTAGAGAATACTTTAACATCTTGAGAAAATTTATGCTTGTTTCAGTGACATTGTGGCCACTCCTGAAAGCCTTGTGGCTTTGGTCACACCCTACCATATGTATTAGCATTAATTTTGCACAGTATAATTGGATCCCCTATGTAAGAACTTTAGGGTAGCTAACTCGTGGCAGCATGATTACCTCAGAGTCTGGGCAAAAAGAGGCACAGGTAATAAATCTGTGCCAGCTTTTCCCAAGTGTGTATGTGTGTATGTGAAACTCAAATATCCAAGTGTGTTAGTGTCAGCTACTGGGGAACAGGGACACAGAGCTCCAAAGCGGTCAGTGTGGAGTTTTGTGTGGGTCTGGACAGAAAAAGAAAGTCCAGCCCCAGGTATGGAACATGCTCCCTGTGTGCTCTTGAGGGAAACTGTACTTGGTGCAGGGAGCTGCATCTGAAAACACTGTGTGAATCCATCTTTACTCTTAGTGAGTCAGTGGTAAGGATTGAGTCTCCTTGATTGCTGTTCTCGAGTAGAGACCCATTACATGTCATGTACTCTGTGTGCTTCTATTGTGTACTGGAGGCCTCACCTCCCTTGTAGCATGTCATGCACTCTATGTACTTATACAATAGTGTTGCAATGCCAGCACAACAGTACCATGAAAAGACCTGATCTGCTTTCTGTGACCTGTCAGGTTGAGTACCATCAATAGGACTACAACTTGTCCTGTCCTATCCACTGTGTAATGTCAGGTTTTGCTTCCACACTAAGATTACAACCTGTACTGCTGTGTCTCCTGTTGCCCTGGCATGTTGAACTCCTCAACAGAATTGGAACCTGTCTTCTTCTGTCCCCTGTGTCCATCACATTAATCCCCAGTAGCAGGACTACAACCTAACCTGCTGTTTCCTTAGCACTGTAAACTTGAGTCCCCTGACAGAGGTGCAGTCTGTGCTATGCCCCCTGCCTTGTCAAGTTGCCCCACAACATATTATTTCTCTATTATAACCTGTACAATGTAATCTTTAATACCTCTCTACTCTGTTACTGTGCCTGTTGCTTCCATGCATTCTGGGAAACTCAGTGGAGGAGGAATAGTAGAACAATACAGAAGTATTGTGGCAGAAAAAGATCAAAGTGCCTTAGAAAATATAGACGTAGTTAGAATATTGAAAAATAAACTACTGGAAATAGCGAAAGGGGTTGCTACTTAATAGAGAAATAATAAACAGAATATATTGTAAAGTCAGTAGTAGTATTAGTAGTAGTAAGGACTTACATGTCTGTAATTAGCTAATTGAGCTTATATGCTTCTCTGTTTGAAGTGAGGAAGGGTCACTGAA
Organism: Protopterus annectens; assembly: GCF_019279795.1. Lineage (NCBI taxonomy): Eukaryota > Metazoa > Chordata > Ceratodontiformes > Protopteridae > Protopterus > Protopterus annectens. Next base: position 1,361,011,429 of record NC_056745.1, read on the forward strand.
TGACTTTAAAGCATTCCTTTGAAAAGTTGTTGTTGTTTGTCTTTCGGCTTTTTCCCGGTAAGGGGTTGCCACAGCGGAACTCCGGTCTGCTAATAATTGGAAGTAGATTTTTACGAAATGCCGAGGTGCCAGCTCAATGCCCAGCCTTCAACGAAGGCACGCCCATTTACACACGCATGTCTTTCGAATGCTACCCAACCACGGGGAGGACATGCAGACTCCACACAGAAGGCACTCCCAAGCCAAGCCGAGAATCGAACAGGAGATCCTCTTGCTGTGAGGTAGCAATGCTACCATCGTACCACCATGGAAGCCAGGGTGTGTGATGTAAAACAGCATTGCTCACCAATAAATAGCTTTGCTACTGCAAGATCAACATTTATATTTAGGAGATGTTTTACCTAAGATAATTCATAAAACAATTATATTCTTATAGTCTCTGCAATGACAAATTAGGTAAGGAAAAAGATAAACAGTACACAGGGTGTATGTTAATTACTAAACAAAGCGAATAAATCTGGTATTTATATGTATATACGTAAAAGAACAGAAAAACATACTTTTCAACCTATTAGTGTCATCATAATTGAATAACTTGGTAATGACATTGATGGCAGGAAGCCAAAAGTTAGATTAGTGACACTTCAATCATGTAATGTAACTTCTCAGAGGAAAAAAAAAACTTTTGTTTCATTTAATGCAAAAGACTTCTGCAATAATAACCTCCTGATTACTGGATATTGAGAGGAAATGAGTATTCTGTTAGGCCAGAGGTTGAAGAACACCCTCAGCATGTACAGTATGGCAGGTGGTGTAAGGAGCTTGTCCCCTGAAAACTACATTTTTTTCATTAAATTGATGATATATAGGTGGTTAAGTCATACTGTTTGGGGGTGAAATGTTTTTCCCCCTTGCTGTAGTGACAGGCATCTATCATGATGCAAATGTTTCAGCGTTAAAGGATGATGTTAATTATGAGAATGTCCTGTGTGAGGAAAAGAAGAATCATTCATAGCAAGCTTTTTTCAAAAACTGCAATCTCAAAACCAAACCAAAAACAGGTCAAAAACGGAACCAAGAAGAAAGTTTTAACCACGGAGCTGCACCACCAATGTTAAATAAGTCCAAAAATAAAAACTTTTATTGTATACGAACAAACAGAAACTATTATCTCAAGTTGATAACATCCTGTGTAGCACATGTTTAAATAGTTGCTTACATCAATTAAACATTAAAATACTAGGTAATTAAGACATTATTCAATTAAACCATTGTTTAAAATTTTTTTAAAAAAGCCTTTGTCAAAATATAATTTAACTAAGCTTACATTCTTTTTAAGAACAACCAAAGCAAGTATTTACATTTCATGATGTTATAAATTACAAGTTCTATCATTGTTTGAACTGTATGTTAATACACCAGATGTATTTGATCTTAAAAACCTTGCATATTATTTCAATTCCAATTTGGTCCTAAATTATGTATTCATTTACTTGGGACCACATTTTGTGGAATCTTGATATCAACATGATGATCAAAAAACTTTAAAAGTGAAAAAAATCAAACAATGTACATGTAACACAAGTGCAAATAAATTAAACAAGTTCCCATTTAACAGTTGTGTGGTTGCTTAACTGTTTTGATCTCATAATCTAGCTCTTCTAAGTTTTAACACTGGCTTGATGCTGATCGTGTCATTTAACCCAGGCCAGTTGCCAGCATCTAGCCTGAGTTGCGTGGATTCCCAGTCCCCCCCCCCCCTTAGATCACGATTCACTTGTTCCAAGACCATAAATTTAAAATTGTAGTTTGGACATATAAGGGAATGTTTGAAAAGTGCATTTGATTCTTTGTTTTTAGATATTTCATAAAAATGCTCATACATTCTTCTCCTAATTTCCCTTTCTGTCTTCCCTACATAAAAACTTTTACAAAATGTGCAGACCACTAAATAAATCACTCCCCTGGAATTACATGTAAAATAAGTGGGGGGTTTAATTTTCATTTTTCTTGAAGGCAAATACACTCCCACGTCATCTAGAATTGCGTAACATTGATGGCAGGCCCCACATTTATATGTGCCTGATTTCTTTGCCCAATCTTTGTTTCTTCTTTTTTTCTTCTCAAACATTTCCTTGAGATTAATCCCCTTTTTTCTGATAAATTTGGGTTTCAAGGGTAAAGTGTTCTTTAAATCTTCATGTGACGTGAGTATTGGCCAAAATTTATTAATAATCCTTTCTATCTCTTGTGCTTGGACACAGTGTGTATAAATAAATTTAGGTCCAAGAAAATCGTTTCCCTTTGTATTGTTTGTGCTATTTTGTGTGTGACCCTTTCCCAATAATGGGCAGTATGTTGAATTTCTTTTATTCATTACCTCTCTATGTAGTACTTGAAATAAATCTAATGGATAATCTCTCTCTAAGAACATCTTTTGCAGAACTTGAACTTCATTAAAGAAGTCAACATCTGTGCTGCACATCCTGGATGCTCTGATTAATTGCCCTTTAAGGATGCCCTTTTTCTGTGAAAAAGGATGGGCACTCTGAAAATGTAATAAAGAATTTGAAAATGAAGCTTTTCTGTAAATTTTTTACTGAAAAGTTCTGTTATCGTAATCTTTATATAAATTCACATCCAAATAGTGGAGTTCATATTCTCCTATTGTGTGTGTGAACTTTAAGAAGCTAGTTGAATTGTTAATGTGTGCTAAAAATTCTAGAAGCCAGTCATGTGTTCCTTTCCACAAAATACAAATATCGTCCAAGAATCTTCTGTAAAACAGCAAATGGTCTAACCAAGGAGATATGAATACATGCCTGAGTTCCCATCTGTGGAGCACCACATTGGCATAAATAGTAGCACATGGTGCCCCCATCGCAACTCCCTTAAGCTGCTTGAACAGTTCTCCATTAAAAAACACAAAATTGTTCTCAAATACAGTGCTCATCAGTTCCACAATCAAGTTAGTTAAGTTTGCACTCAAGCCCATTTCCTGGGTGAAAAATTCACTAAACCACTGAAGCCCCATGTCATGGGGTATGCTGGGAAATAAATCCTTGATGTCAATTGTTACCATTAGGAGATCTGGCTCAAAGTTGTTACAAGGAACACTTTCCAAAAACTCCCATGAGTCTTTGCACACATAACTTAACAAGTGGGTAAATTTTTTTGCTACATGATCAATGAACTTTGCTAGTGGTTCGGTGATACTACCACTACCTGCCACTATTGGTCTAAATGCCAAAGGATCAAACCCTTTGTGCGTTTTTGGAATTCCAAATACTATTGGTAATTTTGGTTTGGGGACATGTAAAAAATTGTACAATTTCTCACTAATGACACTTTGAAATAGGTGATCATTCAAACAATATTTTATCTTTGACCAAGATATGTTGACTTCATTTCTAGAAACTGTTGTATATTGCTCGTCATTTTGGAGCATTTGATGGAGGTGTTCATCATAGTTGTTCTCGTACATAAGTACAATGCCTCCGCCTTTATCCGGCTTCATCACTCTTATATTTTCCCTTTTTAATATTTCTATGAAGTCAAATTCAATTGGTTTCAAGTTCAATTTCTCCGTTTGATTAAGTGGTAATCCCCTAAGTTCAGTTTCAACTAGCTGTTCGAAAAGTTTAATCAATGAATGCATGGGAGGATTAAATAAACTTTTCCTGTTCAATTCAGAAGGAATGTGCGTTTGTTGTTTAAATAAATATTGTAAATTAAAACTTCTAGTAAAGAGCTTTACATCAATTAAAGTAAGGGGTATGTTACAATTTTTGTAAGGAACAAAGTGTAAGCCCCTGGTAAAGACGTTAAAAGCAGTGTCATCAGGTGTTATGTCTGTATAATTGTAAATGGTAAAATTAAATTTGGTGTGCAACCTACTTGCCCCTTGCAATGTATTTGAAATGAGTTCATTTGAATTCATGTTGTTTTCACTGTTGTTACTAATAGTGCTTGCCACTACATTGTCTAATGAATCATGAATTTCCAGTAAGCCTAAGTGTTCCAAGGACGGGGGGGGGGGGTGCTTCTGCTTCCAACCCCCAGGTCTCCCTGGATGCTGGTAAAAATCCTGTGTGGACCCTTTTCGTTCTTTTTGTGCTAGCCTTTCACTTCTGCGTGGAGGCTCTTCCACCCAGTTACTTTGAGTTTCATTGCCCTCTTTATTCACGTTTTGACCTTCAGCCCTAAATGGTCTGTGTAAGGGATAAGCAACACCCTCCCTGTATTCAATTAAGTCCCTCTCAAGTTTACGCATTTTCCTGTTGATCACTTTGTTACAAAACATGTCAACATCATCAAATACTCTGCTATATTCAAGTTTTACTGTAGAAAAATTAGGATCAATAACAATGTTATTGTTTAGTGTATTTAAATCATTTGTAAGAATACTCTGTTTAGCTTCATATTCTTCTATCATTACACCCAACATTTCAACCCCTGCCCGATCAAAAATGTCACACAATTTCTGATAATAGTGAGTTCCACTTTGGACATTGTTTGGAAATTTAAATATTTATACATTCTTTTAAATAATCAACTTTAAGTTGATTATTTTTTAAAGCATAAAGTTTCTTTTTAAAATCGCCAAACTCATTTTCAATGATGGCCGTTTTGTTTGCATAAACAGTACCTTTGTGAAATGAAAATTGCTGCTCTACCTAGTTCGTAAAGCTGAAATCCTTGTGCTGTTGCTGCCGTCTTTCCGTTTTAGAAGACCTTGGCTTTCCGTTATTAGAGTTAGTCCTTGTATTAAGAGTGTTACTCAGCCCGTTAGTTACTGAGGGGAACAGAGCATTTACATCCACACAGGTTCCGACAAGCCTTTTATCGGGTTGTGCTGCGTGCTGCTGGTTTGCTCTCAAAGGATTAGACTCCGGTTGGGCTCCTTTCAGAAGTACAGTTAGCTCAGTTAGTGCCGCCAAAACACGGTTGAACTCTGCTCGAGTTACCAGTGCCTCTGGATCAACACTTTTTAAAATTTCAAGTGTTTCACCAGGATTCACAAAACCAAACCAAAAACAGGTCAAAAACGGAACCAAGAAGTAAGTTTTAACCACGAAGCTGCACCACCAATGTTAAATAAGTCCAAAAATAAAAACTTTTATTGTATACGAACAAACAGAAACTATTATCACAAGCGCTTTCGCTCGGATATTCCGAGCTTTCTCAAGTTGATGACATCCTGTATAGCACATGTTTAAATAGTTGCTTACATCAATTAAACATTAAAATACTATGTAATTAAGACATTATTCAATTAAACCATTGTTTAAAATTTTTTTAAAAAAGCCTTTGTCAAAATATAATTTAACTAAGCTTTCGCTCTTTTTAAGAACAACCAAATTTCATGATGTTATAAATTACAAGTTCAATCATTGTTTGAACTGTATGTTAATACACCAGATGTATTTGATCTTGAAAACCTTGCATATTATTTCAGTTCCACTTTGGTCCTAAATTGTGTATTCATTTACTTGGGACCACATTTTGTGGAATCTTGATATGAACATGATGATCAAAAAACTTTAAAAGTGAAAAAAATCAAACAATGTACATATAGCATAAGTGCAGATAAATTAAACAAGTTCCCATTTAACAGTTGTGTGGTTGCTTAACTGTTTTGATCTGAAATTTTCTCATAATCTAGCCCTTCTAAGTTTTAACACTGGCTTAATGCTGATCGTGTCATTTAACCCAGACCAGTTGCCAGCATCTAGCCTGAGTTGTCACACCAACTCCCTGTACTCAAGGGTGGATTCCCAGTCCCCCCCTCTTAGATCACGATTCACTTGTTCCAAGACCATAAATTTAAAATTGTAGTTTGGACATATAAGGGAATGTTTGAAAAGTGCATTTGATTCTTTGTTTTTAGATATTTCATAAAAATGCTCATACATTCTTCTCCTAAATTCCCTTTCTGTCTTCCCTGCATAAAAACTTTTACAAAATGTGCAGACCACTAAATAAATCACTCCTCTGGAGTTACATGTAAAATAAGTGGGGGATTTAATTTTCATCTTTCTTGAAGGCAAATACACTCCCACGTCATCTAGAATTGCGTAACATTGTTACTGATCCTAATTTTTCTACAGTAAAACTTGAATATAGCAGAGTATTTGATGATGTTGACATGTTTAGTAACAAAGTGATCAACAGGAAAATGCGTAAACTTGAGAGGGACTTAATTGAATACAGGGAGGGTGTTGCTTATCCCTTACACAGACCATTTAGGGCTGAAGGTCAAAACGTGAATAAAGAGGGCAATGAAACTCAAAGTAACTGGGTGGAAGAGCCTAAACGCAGAAGTGAAAGGCTAGCACAAAAAGAACGAAAAGGGTCCACACAGGATTTTAACCAGCATCCAGGGAGACCTGGGGGTTGGAAGCAAGAACACTTAGGCTTACTGGAAATTCATGATTCATTAGACAATGTAGTGGCAAGCACTATTAGTAACAACAGTGAAAACAACATGAATTCAAATGAACTCATTTCAAATACATTGCAAGGGGCATGTAGGATGCCCACCAAATTTAATTTTACCATTTACAATTATACAGACATAACACCTGATGACACTGCTTTTAACGTCTTTACCAGGGGCTTACACTTTGTTCCTTACAAAAATTGTAACATACCCCTTACTTTAATTGATGTAAAGCTCTTTACTAGAAGACTTAATTTACAATATTTATTTAAACAACAAACGCACATTCCTTCTGAATTGAACAGGAAAAGTTTATTTAATCCTCCCATGCATTCATTGATTAAACTTTTCGAACAGCTAGTTGAAACTGAACTCAGGGGATTACCACTTAATCAAACGGAGAAATTGAACTTGAAACCAATTGAATTTGACTTCACAGACATATTAAAAAGGGAAAATATAAGAGTGATGAAGCCGGATAAAGGCGGAGGCATTGTACTTATGTACGAGAACAACTATGACGAACACCTCCATCAAATGCTCCAAAACGACGAGCAATATACAACAGTTTCTAGAAATGAAGTCAACATATCTTGGTCAAAGATAAAATATTGTTTGAATGATCACCTATTTCAAGGTGTCATTAACGAGAAATTGTACAATTTTTTACATGTCCCCAAACCAAAATTACCAATAGTATTTGGAATTCCAAAAATGCATAAAGGGGTTGATCCTTTGGCATTTAGACCAATAGTGGCAGGTAGTGGTAGTATCACCGAACCACTAGCAAAGTTCATTGATCATGTAGCAAAAAAATTTACCCACTTGTTAAGTTATGTGTGCAAAGACTCATGGGAGTTTTTGGAAAGTGTTCCTTGTAACAACTTTGAGCCAGATCTCCTAATGGTAACAATTGACATCAAGGATTTATTTCCAAGCATACCCCATGACATGGGGCTTCAGTGGTTTAGTGAATTTTTCACCCAGGAAACGGGCTTGAGTGCAAATTTAACTAACTTGATTGTGGAACTGATGAGCACTGTATTGGAGAACAATTTTGTGTTCTTTAATGGAGAACTGTTCAAGCAGCTTAATGGAGTTGCGATGGGGGCACCATGTGCTACTATTTATGCCAATGTGGTGCTCCACAGATGGGAACTCAGGCATGTATTTATATCTCCTTGGGAAGACCATTTGCTGTTTTACAGAAGATTCTTGGACGATATTTGTATTTTGTGGAAAGGAACACATGACTTGCTTCTAGAATTTTTAGCACACATTAACAATTCAACTAGTTTCTTAAAGTTCACACACACAATAGGAGAACATGAACTCCATTATTTGGATGTGAATTTATTTAAAGATTACGATAACAAAACTTTTCAGTCAAAAATTTACAGAAAAGCTTCATTTTCAAATTCTTTATTACATTTTCAGAGTGCCCATCCTTTTTCACAGAAAAAGGGCATTCTTAAAGGGCAATTAATCAGAGCATCCAGGATGTGCAGCACAGATGCTGACTTCTTTAGTGAAGTTCAAGTTCTGCAAAAGATGTTCTTAGAGAGAGATTATCCATTAGATTTATTTCAAGTACTATATAGAGAGGTAATGAATAAAAGAAATTCAACATACATTATTAAATAGCACAAACAATATAAAGGGAAATGATTTTCTTGGACCTAAATTTATTTATACACACTGTGTCCAAGCACCAGAGATAGAAAGGATTATTAATAAATTTTGGCCAATACTCACGTCACATGAAGATTTAAAGAACACTTTACCCTTGAAACCCAAATTTATCAGACAAAATGGGATTAATCTTAAGGAAATGTTTGAGAAGAAAAAAAGAAGAAACAAAGATTGGGCAAAGAAATCAGGCACATATAAATGTGGGGCCTGCCATCAATGTTACGCAATTCTAGATGACGTGGGAGTGTATTTGCCTTCAAGAAAAATGAAAATTAAATCCCGCACTTATTTTACATGTAACTCCAGAGGAGTGATTTATTTAGTGGTCTGCACATTTTGTAAAAGTTTTTATGCAGGGAAGACAGAAAGGGAATTTAGGAGAAGAATGTATGAGCATTTTTATGAAATATCTAAAAACAAAGAATCAAATGCACTTTTCAAACATTCCCTTATATGTCCAAACTACAATTTTAAATTTATGGTCTTGGAACAAGTGAATCGTGATCTAAGGGGGGGGGGACTGGGAATCCACCCTTGAGTATAGGGAGTTGGTGTGGCAACTCAGGCTAGATGCTGGCAACTGGCCTGGGTTAAATGACACGATCAGCATCAAGCCAGTGTTAAAACTTAGAAGAGCTAGATTATGAGATCAAAACAGTTAAGCAACCACACAACTGTTAAATGGGAACTTGTTTAATTTATCTGCACTTGTGTTACATGTACATTGTTTGATTTTTTTCACTTTTAAAGTTTTTTGATCATCATGTTCATATCAAGATTCCACAAAATGTGGTCCCAAGTAAATGAATACACAATTTAGGACCAAATTGGAACTGAAATAATATGCAAGGTTTTCAAGATCAAATACATCTGGTGTATTAACATACAGTTCAAACAATGATTGAACTTGTAATTTATAACATCATGAAATGTAAACACTTGCTTTGGTTGTTCTTAAAAAGAGCGAAAGCTTAGTTAAATTATATTTTGACAAAGGCTTTTTAAAAAAATTTTAAACAATGGTTTAATTGAATAATGTCTTAATTACATAGTATTTTAATGTTTAATTGATGTAAGCAACTATATAAACATGTGCTATACAGGATGTCATCAACGAATATCTTGTGATAATAGTTTCTGTTTGTTCGTATACAATAAAAGTTTTTATTCTTGGACTTATTTAACATTGGTGGTGCAGCTTCGTGGTAAAAACTGCAATCTCCCTTCCCACATCAACACAACACAATCTTAAAACTCCTGGACCACAACACACCCCTCTTAAAATTTAATTATTTATTTAACATTTGTTTACCAGGAAAGTCCGACTTGGAAAAAAGCCAATTTTCAGCAGAGGCCCGAATGCAGGGAGGACATACAGACTCTGTACAGAAGGCACTCCAGCCAAGAATCGAACTAGAGAACCTCTTACTGTGAGGCAACAATGCTATCGCTGCACCACTGCACCATTATTAAGAAGGGCAGGAGGTTAAACAGCTGTGAAACAGTGCTTTGACTAGATGCTAAAGTATAAACTCATTAGGCCTAAATCAGCTAAGATATTCAAAGTCATGGACAGCATTAGCCACTAACCAGGTGTCACTTTTATCTGTCTCTATCAAAGACTTTAAACTCATAGAAAAATAGCTGACAAAAGTGTCAAGCTCACAGAACAATCCCCCACCCCATGTGTTTCCATCCCAGAGCTGTTAGATGTCGCTCATGGAAGTCTGTATGAAACTTTAAAATATTTAGAGGGTGAAGCTCTTCACATCACTGCTGATATGTGAACCAATGGAGAGGCTACAGACTGTATTATCAGTGGACACTGGGCAATTTATTCTTCTGTAGTTCTTACTGTATCTTGTGGTCAGTATTTATATTGCCTCATAATACCACTGGCAGTTATGGCAACAGAATTCACAGACAGTATCGGTCAACTTCAGAAGTAAACAACCCAGAGTGCTTTTGGGGATTTGAAATAAGACATCTAAATGGAACATATTTCTGAAAGGTTTGATGATTAACTGATTGATTGACTGATTAATTGAGTGATTTATTATGCTTGATCCCATGAAATGTCCAGCTAGGCAAAGCCCTTAACACAAGGGATCCAAAGATGCAGGTCCCAAATGTATTACAGCATGGATTAAAAAGCATTACATACAGTGTTGGGTGTACAATACAAAAATTCAGTAAATATAATCCAGACAAAAATGTATTGAAACATAATTTAATATTACTCACTAATTTCCTTAATGTTTGGGTTAAGAAATTAAACACAGGTATAAGGTACAATAAACATGAATGCCAGTGATGATCTAATATAGAATAGTCCATACGTATAACAACACATAGCTAACCATTTCAGCATCTAACTCATATCTGTCCCTGTTGTCAGGTTATCCACAATGTCTCCTTTTCAGCTGCCCACATAATTCAGGGATGATTGCAGTCTCTCCACAATGTCAAAACATTTGAATGTCAGACTTCGTATGCTTCACTAAATTTATGCTAGAGCTTTCGAAGTTTGGGAAGTATGCCTAACTTTTCCCATCCCTCCTTTTCATACATAACAATGTGTTATGAGCGTTTCATAATGGCTAAGCTTATAAATACATATACGTGATAAACAGCTACTGCCCTAATGTCTCACTTAGTGTAGTAGGCTAATGCAGAGCTTTCTTGTCTCAAAGAGGCATGGTTCAACCCCTTTTCTCTATATGTATTTCTATATATTTTAGTTATATTTTTAAAACAAATTCCTGTTTTCTGATATTCCCCCAAACCCTGATCCCCAGAATGTTAAGTTACTGTTAGGAAACAAGACTTTTAGTATATAGTGTTCCCCCCACCTCAATCCCCTTAAGTGGCAGTAATGAGTCCTTACTTCAGGATAAAGTCCAATTTCCCATTGGAAAATTCCAACATTTAAAGTTAACCTTCCTTTACTTTACATATGAAGTTGTTGTTCAAAATCTAGTCCTTACCTTTAAAGCTTTATTTGGGTGTGGGCTGCCTTCTTAAAGCTAATATCCTTGTCATCCTTCCAGTGTCTTCTTCACCTAATGATAACTCTTATTTTGCTGATATGTACCTCTTGCTACACAGAGAAACACCCTGCTGCTTTTCATGGTAACAGTATCATCTGACAATTTTCAAAACAATTCTCAAGTACTTTCCTCAAATTCTGTTCTAACTCCTTAAGACCACTAGACACACTGAGCTACTGTTAGCAAATCACTAAACTATTATGTTTGTAATCTAAGCAGCATCCCTCCCACTTCTGCATCTTCCATTTCCCTCATTATCCCCTCCCAAGCTAAATCCACATCACCCTATGGATTTAGACTCCCTTTTTTCTATGTATATTGAATTTTATCCCACAGCAAGGCCTGCTAATCCTGTAAATAATACTTTCAGCACTTGCATACCTTTTTCACTCTTCACAACTGTGATCTACCATAGGCAACATTATAAAATGTTCAATGTCAAATATTTATTTTTACCCACTTATTAAATATTTTAATTATAAAATGCAGTAGTTCTTCACTTTATTATCTCACTTTTTGATAAATTTCAGCATTGCCTAATCATTGTTTCAATTTGTTGGTGTGCAACTCCGGACTAATCCCAATAATAGTCCATTGAGATAAATGTTTTAGCACAGTTAACAAATAAACAAGCAGACAAACAAATAAATAAATACAATGATCATTAAGTGCATTATAAATATATTTTGAATATTATTAAATAGTAAATCTACAGAGATATGATTTTGATGGCATGCTGGTGACATGACACAGTATATCTATAGATGAAGCTAATCACTATGGCTATAATCAGCATTTTAATATTTTCTGTTTTCATACCTTACAATTAAAATAGATATAGTGCATGGCTTTCTCATGCATTTTAATACAGACAATGCCATACTTCAATGTTGCTAATCTTTATGATGCAAAAATTCATTATTGTAGTTTGTTTCTATAGCACACCTTCCTGTCTGGTGCTTAGGGACAAGCCAGCACATATTCGTATTTTTATTCAATTAACTTGAGTGTTTTCAAGCACAAAGTAAAGCAAACATGTAGAGGTTCTGCCTTAACAGTTTGCAAGATGTAACCTGTGCAGGAAACCAACCTGTATACTTTTGACCAATTTCCCCTGTGATGTCCATTTATCATTGAAAAAAAATGTTAGAACCCTTGTAGTTCTAAATATTTCATTACTACATGAGTAATGATATAACACTGACTGCTTCTGTAGCTAGTTTTAAATGAGAACCATCACAGCTTTTATTTTCATCAGCTTATCAGCAAATTTCCAGCGTTTAAGCAAACAATAACATTTGCTAATTGAATTAACTTCACTTCATTTCATTGTCTTCTTAGGAAAAAGCTTTCTGCACAATGCTTGACCAGGAGCTCCTTAATAACAAAACCTGCAAATTAAAATGCAGCATCATAGAGCAAACTGCTATAGATAATAAATATATTTCCATTTATGTTGTTCCTGTCTAGTTTATTTTTGCTTCTTGCTCTCATGGGAACTACAGTCTGTAGTTTTATGACAGAATTGGGTGGGGAAACTTGACAGACACCATCAGCCTGCCAATTTCTCATAGTAAATATGATGTCCTTGCCCAAAATCTATTTGAGACTACAAAGAAAAGCAAAAAATCTCATTTGATGTTCCCATTTGAAACCTATAGAACTAATGCACATCTGTCAAGGCATGTGAATTTTGATAGCTTGATTAATATTGAATATATTCTGAAATGATCTACTTTGTTAAGACATACACTAGTAGAAATAAGAGATTTGAGATTTTCTGGCATAATGTTTTACGTACTAGGGAAAAAAATGAAAACGCTGCAGATATTGAGTTATATCCTAATTAATATATTATATTTTTGGCAGAAACTGCTGCAAGGAAATAACATTTCTGCCCTAACAATCCTTTAAGTCAACATGCTGTACTTGACAGTTGTATGAATACACAGTAATATTACACTGGCTAGCAAATAGTTAAGAATACAGTTATCACTCAAACACAGAAAATACCACATTAAAAATGTAGGATTTAAAAATGGACTCATCTGTCAGTATGAGGACAAATCCTAACCCAGGTAAAGCCAAAACATCAAAAGGAGCATTGCACAGACCTATACTGAGGCAATAAACCAAAGCTTTGTTTAATGCAATTAGAGAGGCACATAAATGTATTTACGAAATTATATTGCATCACATAAATCATTCAAGCTCTGAAAATGTAATCCACATTCTATATACACAACATAAAATCATTCAAATAATAAAAATAAGAAAAGGCGAAAATAAAAGTTCAGCAGGGACATTTTACTGGGAAAAAGCTCTCAAGGTGAACAACAAACAATTTATTTTCAAAAATACATGTGCTTTAAAATCATAACTTTGTAAAGTATTTCAGACTGAAGATATCTGTGTGGGAGCAGTTGTAACTTGTTTAGTCTCTGTAAAATGTGTATCCTCAACAGTTATTTTCTTGAATAAATATGTTACACATATGAAATCACTGGTTCATGCCTTTGTAGTCTATACTCTAGCAAATTATCCTGTATTTATTCTTGTTACCGGTTTAGTGTCTGGAGAAGCTAGGAATACTGTATTCTCCTGTGGTGTCCAATTCCAAACTCGAAAAGGAAGTAATGTTATTTGTTAACAGATCAGTGCTAAAAGTCGTCATATTTTTGTATATTACTCTTCAGTGAGTCTACATTAGTAGTTCTCATTTCATCACTATTACTGTAATGTTTGAAAAGTCACAGCTAAAAAGATTCAAAAGTAGCATACACACCCACATTAAAAACAAAGCTAATAAAAACAAAAAAAAAAACAACGTCCAAGAAATGTCAGAAACTGAACTCTATCAAACAATACTTTAATAGAATAGAATACGAATAAAAGGCACAGGGTTAATTGCTTTTGTCTCTGTTGGACATCATTAGAACTACAAGTGTTGAATTTAAATTCCTTTATATACTCTGAAAACAGCTGATAATACATACACCCTTTAAACCAACCAATTATGATAAATCAGTATAAATGATATAAAAGAACTGTTGAGCCAGGCAATGAAATATAAAAGGCACTAAGCCAAATAAATAACAGAAACTGGTGAAATGAATCCATTTCTATTAAAAAAATCATAAAAATATGCAACACATTAGCTGTCCTTTTCAGTTCACTAATAACTGAGATATTTTCATTGAGACCAGAAATATTTGTTGCATCAAAATGTATTTTCCAGAACATTTTCCACTGCAATAAGTGGTTCATCCAATCCCCACGAAACACTGCAAGTTTTACTTGCTCCAAAAACAAAAACATGAAGTGTCTAAACCCAGGAACAACTAGTAGAGTGCCTAGCCAAAGCACTTCTGTTGTCCATCCTACAGATACTGTACAAGTGCTGATAGATCCTTTTATTAAGAGAATTGACAATTTTACCTATATAGGTTCATAGAGTCTTAGGTTGTTACTAGGCTATTAGCCTTAGGGCCTATACAAGCCTAGCCATAACAATTCCTTGGCTATTTCTTCCCACAGTATTTACTTCCCTGGACCCCTGTCTAGCAGGGTGACTGACGTGATCCCTGGGGTGAATTTCCTTTCTCCCATCCAATCATCAAGGTTCCTTTTGAAGAGGGCCAAAGAGGTGCTCTGCTTGACATGTATTGGCAGTCTATTCCAGAGTCTGGGGATTGTCTGGGTCAGGAACCTATCCCTCCAGAATGTTTTGTTTACTGTGATGACAAGGTTTAGATCCCTGGAGCATGTGTCTCTCAGGGATTGGGATTTCTTTAAGTGTAGCATGTCCAACAGCTCTGGTTTTGACATGGCCTTGTATGTTAAGCAGAGATTGCCTCTGAGTAGACGATATGCGACAGAGTATAGGTGGAGTTTTTTTAGATGGTCAGCATAGGGCATCTGCTTTAGGCCTGTGATTCTTTTAGTGAGGTATTTCTGCGGCCTTTCCAGTTGTTGCAGATGTCTTGAGAGGTACATACCAAATGGGACGTTGTATTCTATAATGGGTCTAATGAGGGATGACTACAGTGGGACAATGACCTCCTTTTTTTCTGGATGAAAAGCCCTTAGTGATGAGGTGTGCCACATAGAAGGATTTTCTGACTGTTGAGGTGATGTGGTTATCAAAGGTGAGACCACTGTCTACCTATGTCCCTAAGTCTCTTATCACACTTTCGGTGTTTAGTGTACTGCCACCTATGTGATAATTCACGGGTAACATGTTTTTTCCCAAAGGGGATAACTATGCATTTCTTGGCATTGAGCTTGAGGCCATGGCTCTGGCACCAAGCACCTGTTTCTGTAAGGCCCTTTTGTAGGATATCCACATCATTTGGGGATTCAATAATGGCTCCCAGTTTGCAGTCATCTGAGAACTTTGTTAGCCAAAGTCCCTTAGTGTCGGCCTGTACTTCAGAGAAGTAGATGCCAAACAAGAGCAGTCCCAGGACTGAACCCTGAGGTACTCCACTTGTCACTTGTCTGGAGCTGAATTTGGAGTTGGCTACTTTTACAGTTCAGGTTCTATCAGTAAGCCAGTTGGCAACCCATTGAGTGACATAGGGATTAATGCCCAGCTTAGTAAGTTTATCTGTGATTCCAGAGTGGGGGATGGTGTTGAAGGCCTTGGCGAGGTCCAGATAGGCTGTGTGGACCACCTTACCCTTGTCCACGGCTCTGGAGACTGATTCAAAGAAGTCAATCAGGTTCAGGAGACAAGATCGACCCTTCATGAATCCAAATTGCATGGGGACCAGTGTTTTAAGGTTGCCAATGTCTCTGTTTATAAGTTCCATGATAATACGTTCTATAGCCTTGCAGATCAGGCTCATCAGACTGATGGGACGGTAGTTCCCGGGATCTAAGGTGGATCCCCCCTTGTGGAGTGGGATAACTGTAGCTGTGCACCACTCAGTGGGCATGAAGCCTGAGGTGAGGCTATGATTAAACATGACACTTAGGTGAGGTGCCAGTTCATTTTGTAGTTCATGTAGTACACAGCCTGGAATGTCATCTGGTCCCATGGATGATGTATTCTTAGCTTTGGAGAATGCATTTTTTTTTACCTGTGTGACCATTATTACCAGAATTTGACAATCTTTCGGTATTGAGATGGGCCCTTTAGGGGGTGAGAGGGGGGTGAAGTTTGCACTGAATCAGTCTGCCAGGATATTGGCAATATCCTTGGGATCAGTATATTTAATGCCATTCTGTTGTAGCTCAGAGCAGATCTGAGCATTGCCATTTAGATTCTTGACATAGCTATAGAATGTCTTGTGGTTGTCTTTGGAATCTTTGGAAATTTTATTTTCGTAACTAGCTTTGGAGGATTTTATGAGGGATCTCAGCTTCTTACTGAGGCTGGTAAGGGAGTTTTTTTCATCCTGGGATTTTCTTCATTTCTGCAACAGTTTCTTCCTTTTGTTGTAAAGTTTGTTTATGGCAAGGGACCACCAGATTGGCTTCCTTTTTTTGGAGGACTGTGTCTTGGTTCTATTTGGGATGGCACGATTCATGCAAGAGTGGATGTGCTCATACAGTGCTTTAGTGTAGGATTTAGCAGTTGAACTTTCAGTTCCCGTCTGCATGGGTGTCATGAGGTTTGTCACTTCGGACTGGAGTAGCATGAAGTTGACTTTGTAGAAGTTTTTTACGGAGGTTTCCTTACTGGGTGTGAGGGGCGGGATGTGGATGTCAAGGGTGATTAGCTTATGGTCAGACCTGACCAACAAGGTGGTGACCATAGGTGTGGAGCATCAATTTCCCATGTTGGTAATGACCAGGTCTAGGATATTGGAGCCCCTGGTGGGACTAAGGATTAGTTGATCCAGGGCATTGGAAATTTATGAATTCCAAGAACCGCTGGGCAAAGATGTTGGTACATGAGTAGTTTTCCCAGTTAATGGGAGGGTAGTTGAAATCACCCAGTATTAGGGTGTTTGGTTGTATCTTAATATTTTCCAGTATGTTTAGAAAGGTGCAGTGAGAATCTTGGGGCATGGTGGGCGAACTGTAGCAAGCTACAATTTGGATTGCAGTCTTACCTAGTGTTAGTTGCATCTGGAGAATTTCAGATGCATTGTGTTGGGCAGCTAGCCTGGTGTTGTGAATATCCTTGGTGAATATGGGCACTCCTCCACCTTTAGTGTTTTGGTCCTGTTTTGATGGCCGAAAAGTGTGGTAATAGTTGTAGCCTGGTATTGCAGGGGTGCCCTCTGGAGCCTTGAACCAGGTCTCAGTTACTGCACAGATATCGATGTTCCCCATTTTTAGGAGTGCCTCGAGAGAGTGCATTTTGAGCTTTAGACTTGTAGCATTGAGTAGCATTACCTTCAGATTTTGCATGCTTGTACCTGTTACGGTGGTGGTTTTGTCCTTTGAACTTTGCTTAAAAAATGCACTATAGGGGTGGCAAGAGCCTTAGCCAGTAAGCATCCCAGGGGTGACAGGTGCAGACCATCTCTGGCAAAGCATCGTGGTTAGTCAATCATATTGTCCCAGGCAGACAGATACTGAACCCCCTTTGAATGACACCAGAAGCTTAGCCAATTGTTGAATTCAATAATTTTGTCCTTATACTGTGGTATCATTCTGGGCAAAGGCAGGATGCTACTCAGGGCTAGGGTTATACCTGCCTGGGCCACGTGATCCTAGAGCTCTTCCATGTCTCTTTTCATGTAGTCCAAGGCTGTACATAAATTGCACTGTGCAAGGTAAACAACTCTTTCAGAACCACAGCTAAATCTACCCCCATTTTCAGCGTGTTTCAATTTTGTTGCATATATGACAAACATCCTTCAATGATTTTGTGGAGATATATGGACATTTTAGTAGTTTACATCAAATTATATGAAATTGCATTGAATTTTATAATAATAGTTAATTGTTGATTGATTCACAATCATTATTTTGGTGACAGGTGGTCAAGCTGTCTCAAAGGCTGGTTTATTTAAATAATTTGAAAAATGTTTGGTCCTTCTGTTCTTTATTGTTATGGGGAAAATGAAAAATGGTTGTGTATCATTATATACAGTAATGGGATAATAACAAATGCCAGTTCTTGTGAATAATGTTCTGTAATAAAATCTGTATTGTTGAATCTAAGGAATAATGTAATGACATCATATCCTGTATGTATTCTATTTAAGACACAAGCATGATTGGTCAATGTAAATTGATGTTTCATTATACCCCAGAACATTCCTGGCCATCTGTCTAAGATCGAAGATGATAATAGGAGAGTACCGATCCCTTCTTTGGGCCCACACTTCCCTCTGCACTTGCTCTAATAAAGGTGGGTGATAACCCCTATTTAAAAACATCTGCTTCAGTACCTCAAATTGTTCCAAGCAATTCTTATCCACTGATGTCAACACTGAAACTCTAATTTTCTGACTTTTTACCACCCCTTTCATCTGATGAAATGGGTGACAGCTTCTAAAACAAAGAAACACAATGCAAAAAGTAGATTTCTGGTATATTTGAGTCATACAACCACCATCAGGTGACTTTAAAATTTCAATATCAAGAAAATGGGTTTTGTCCTTATTAGTGGTGGAAGTAAATTTGAAAAATGTATTTATTTATTTATTTATTTCAGTTTGATTACCGGGGAAGTCCACTGGGCCAGAACATGCCCATTTTCAGTGGTGTCCCGGGGAGAAAAGCTCCACAAGCAAATACAATACAATACAATACTGGTTACAAAATGTTAAAGGTAAAAATACAAGTATAAAATCATACAGTCGGGAAAATGCATTGCATAAATTGTACATTTAAAAAACTTAGTAAACAGATAATAGCAAAACAGGTTACAGGTATTTCCATTCAGCACAGTATGATCAACTGAGAAGTGGAAAGATTTAAGGTTTCAATTGTTATTTTACATTAGAAGGTGGGCAGTTGGCATGCATATGTTATAGTTAAAAAGGTAAAGAAAAAGAAAGTTGCTGTGCTGACAATAGAGATACGGTAATATTTACAATATTTACGTACTTGGAGTCATATGAGTGAAGTTGCTTATGAGCAAAGTAGCTTAATCAGAGACTATCAGAAAGAGTCTATTTTCGGAGAATAGACATAATAGTTTGAGGGTAGAGAGGAGCAAGGAGAATGGATAGTTAATAGGGGAATTTTGCCAGGATTTAGGTAGGGTATAAGCAGGAACATCTCCATTTGGATGACAGGTATGAGTAGAGTTGGGTCTTGAAGGTTTCAGAGTAAGGTATGGTCCTAAGTGAAGGAGGGAGAGAGTTCCATTTCTTGGCTAGAGAGAAAGAGAGAAGAAGCTGGCCAGCAGGACGTTTGGGTTTGTGGATAGAGATTAACTTTTGGTGTTCTGATCTCAGAGGTCTGTTTGGGATGTATGGGGGAAGGGAGTTTGTTAAGGCTGGGCATTTATCAGGGTAGAATATTAATTTGTGAGCAGTGGTTAGTTGAAGATAGTCTAGGTGGATAGATAGTTCTAGCCAATTGAGTGATTGTAGGGTAAAGCAATGGTAAGCAGAGGTTTTGGATTTAGTTGCGAATTTGGAGATCTTGTTATAGCAAGTTTCAAGTTTAGAGATGTTGGAGGAAGACAGATTTGTTAGAAGAGGGGCTCTGTAAAGTAGGGAAGGGAGAAGGTAGGAAATTGCCAAGGTATGCCTAGAGGAGTTGGAGAGAAAGAGGTTATTCCTGTAGAGCATACCTAACATTTGGTGGGTTTTCTTGATATTTTGTTGTATGTGGGTGTCAAATTTAAGGTGTTCATCTATGGTAATGCCAAGAAGTTTTGCAGAAGAGACTACTTCAATAGCAGTGTTGGATTGGCTTAGGACTTTGAAAGCATTTTTGTCATAAGAGAAAGACCTGGTAGGGGGAAGGGAGTAGTATTTTATATTTATTTGAGCTGGGAGAGAGATGGTTTTGGTGCATCCAGCATTCAGTAGTAGAAAATGTTATATGGGTTTTACTCAGGAGTTCAGGAAGGTTAGAAGCAGCACAAACTAATGTGGAGTCATTGGCGTATTGGATAACAGTTGAGTCTGGTAAGACAGTGTGAAGGTTATTGATGAAGATGTTGAAAAGCATGGGTCTGAGGATGGACCCTTGAGGAATGCCAGTGGGAGTTGACAAGAAGGAGGAGGTAGAGTTCTTCCATCTGACAGCTTGAGATCTGTCAGATAGGTAGCTGGAGAACCAGGAAAGAGTATTAGGGGAGAGATTAAGGTTGGCGAGATGACAGAGGAGGTGATTATGGGAAATGGTGTCAAATGCTTTAGAGAGGTCAAGCAGTACAGTGGAAACTAGTAGTCCAGAATCTCAAGTTTGATTGACTGTTTCAAGGAAGGAGAGTAAGGCAGTTATGGTGCTGTGGCCGGGGCGGAAGCCGTGTTGGGTGGGTGTTAGGAGTTGATTTTGGGTTAAGAAAGGCATAAGTTGATGGTGGACACATTTTTCTAGTATTTTTGAGATAGGAGAGAGTAGGGCAATGGGGCGGAAATTGGAAATATTTGTGTTTTTGCCTCCTTTGTGAAGAGGAAGAATGTAGGCTGAGCGCCAGAGTTTGGGTACGTATGACTCTTTTAAGGATCTGTTTATTAGGATACTGATTGGGACAGCAATACCATCGGCAACACATTTGAGGAAGGAAGAGGGTATGTTGTCAGGGGCATTACAACATGGCTTTAATTTGGATAAGAGCCTTTTTATAATAATGGTAGAAACAGGTTTGAGCTGGAAATTAAGGGGACAGTTGTTGGGGGTGTTGTGTGTTGAAGAGTGAGAGTTGAGAGGATTGTTGTTAGCGAAAGTTTTGGTTAGGTTAGCTATGGATTCAGTAAAAAATTAGTTGAAAACAGAGCTCAGTTTAGTGTCAGTTATATTTGGGTCAGGGCAGGGATTATTTCTGGACCCTGGATGTAGAAGGGAATTAACTGATTTCCAGAATTGTTTTGGGTTCTTATTATTGTTGGACTGGAGTTTGTTATAGTAGTTTTTTTATCCATGGTGACTAGTTTTTTTACATGGTTATGAAGCTGAGTATATTTGAGCAAGGTAATGGGCATTTTATTTTTCTGGTAAAGCTTCCAGGATTTGTCCCTATGGTGCATGATTTGTTTTGTTTCTTTAGACAGCCATGGGGCAGGATTAGCTTTGACTCTTTTGTTTCTTAGAGGGGCTAGGGAGTTGAGAGTATTTAGGAAGACAGAATTGAAATGTTCTACAGCTTTGTTGAGGGGGAGAGTATTTAGGATTTGCCAATTAATTTGTTTAAAAATGTTTGAGAAAGTTGTGGGGTTGAAGTTGTTGAGATTGCGAGTGGGTAAGTAATGGTGTTGATATTGGGTGGAATTTGCTGAACGGTGAATGAAAGCAGGGAGATGGTCACTAAAGGTGCCTGGGATAGTGCCAGAGAGAGTTATTTTGTTTGGATGGGAGATTAGGATCCAGTCTATTGTGGATCCTGGGGGCTGAGTTTTATTAGGTTGGGTGGCTGAGGAGATTACTTGGGTGAAGTTGTAGAGGTTGATCGAAAGGTAGGGAGTAGGTGTATTAATCTTGTTCAAATCAATATTAACGTCCCCTAGAATGTAGGTTTCATATTTTATTTCAGCTGAGGCCCAATAAAGAATATTTTCAAGGGTAGAGATTTTGTCGCTTGGGGAGATATATAGGGAAATAATGCAGATATTCTTATGTTTATTCAAATGAAGGAGACTAGCTGTTAGTTCAGTATTTTTGAATTGTGGAGTTGGGATTTGAAGAGGGATACAGGAAAGAAGGTTAGAGTAGATTAGAGTAGATTAGAGCAGAGCCTCCACCTTTTTTATTTAATCGATCACTTCTGTGTATATGGAAACCAGGAGGTAATATTTCAGAGTCAGCAATATGGGGCTTTAGCCAGGTTTCGGAAATGGCTAAGATATCAGGTTGATTGTGGTTAATCCAACCATGTATTTGGTGTGCTTTGTTCTTAAGGCTCTGGGCATTGATAGTAAACAATTTAAGAATATTAGGAGAGAAGGCACAGGAGGTAGGGGAAGGAGTGAAGGAGTTATTTGTAGTGAGAATAGGGCCAGGGTTGGGATGATATCTCCAGATAAGGCTAGGAGATTGCAGGAAGTAACTTTTAGCCTTTTGGGATTGTAAAGAAGGAAGTTGTTTGGGGCTAACAGGAGTTTAAGACTAAAGAAGTTTGTTGTGATGGAGAAGTGTTTGGGATGGAATAGGTGCAGTAGGTTTGGTGGGATAAGAGAGGAGGATATGGAGTGGTAATGAGTACATAAAAGTGATTGCAGGTGAGTGTATGGGATAGTTTGAGAAGGAGAATAGTAAGGGGGGTGCTTTGGAGGAGTAAGAAGTAGCATAGTACAGATGAATTAGTAGTACAAGAAGAAAGCATGGGAGCCGGGCAATATAGAGGAATTGGGAGGGCATGTTTAGAAAGGGGGTGTTGAGGGGAGTATTATTGAGGAAGTGAACTGGCTTATAGAGGAGAAGAAGTAAAGAAGTAAATAAGGTTATATTATTTTACAGAAGGAGAGGAGGAGATTAAGAGAAGGGAGGTGTATGGGATAATGGAATGGGAAGAGTAAGAGTGGGAGGGGGGTAATAGGAAGTGGTGTATGATTTGTTGATTGATTTGGGTGGGAGGAGTAAGTGAGGTATAAATGTAGAGGCGCTGGGGGTGTGGGAATTGGGGGCAGGGTAGGGGAGTGGAGTGAGCCCTTAGGGCGAACGGGGCAGGCAGAATAACAGAGAGAGGTAAGGAACAGAGGAAAAACAATCAGTTGGAGTACAGACAGTTGGAGCAGGCTTCAGTAGGTAGGTAACCCTGAAAAAGCAGTGAGGATGTGTTATTGTTTTGCAAGAAATTCAAAAATTCCAAAAACTCATCCATAGATCCATCCCAGATAATCAACAAGTCATCCAAATATAGAAAATACCCTTTACAATTCCTGTAATAAGGAGATTTAAATACAAACTCTATCTCCCACCACAATAACACAGCATTAGCAAACAGGGAGGGGGGCACACACTGCCCCAATGCAACACCAGATATCTGTTTAAAAAAATTTTCCCCCAAAGGTCATACAATTGTTGTAAATAACCATTTCCATAAGGTCCGGTATAAGCTGTGCCCCATTTGTGTCAAGGCTGCCAAACCTGGTCACAACATTACTGAACCATACCAAACCCACATCCTGAGGAATGACTGTAAACAAGCTCTGGATATCACGTCACAAAAACTATGGATTCATCAAAATAAATGTTCCTTAACTTGTTAACCAAATCCTATGAATCTCTGATGATATATGGAAAAGGGGCAAAGAGGCTTTTCAACTTAAAGTCAATGAATTTAGCAAGAGGTTCTGTGACTGAACCATGTGCAGCCACAATAGGGCATAAGGGTGGATCAAATAAACAAGAATGGATTTTTGGGATACCAAAGACTAATACAAATAAAAAATGTGTAGACTGTAAGTTGTATATGCATAATTTACTGTTTACCACTTTTGTTTCATTTCACTTGAGACTTCTGAAAAACAAATCAGATTTAAACTGCAAAGTAGTATACTAGGAATAACTCATGTCATGTACAAGAACCAATCATGTTAAAATAATTAAAACTTACTAAATTCAACTTAAAAAATGTTCCCAATTTCTTTCTGTTTCTCATCATGTGTCCAGCCTTTGCTATCTTCCTGAAAGAAATGTCCTGAGTCTGTCTGAGGTATAAAAATGCCTATGCAAATAATTCTAAGCAAAAATCCTAAACCTTTTGGGCATTATTGCATACCTGGGAATGATACAAATGTTCTCTTATTGTTTCTTTGTATATTCCTTTCCATTCTCTTTTCACAATGTTTTATAACTTCTGATTGATTTTTATAGATAAAAAGACTTTTGGCTTTTCCCGGTTAGGGTTCTCCACAGCGGAACTCTGGCCCGCTCATGATTGGCAGTGGATTTTTACAGTGCCGAGTTGCCAGCCTGATGCCCAACCATCAACAAAGGCATGCCCATTCACGCTCGCACCTACCTGCATGTCTTTAATGTCACTCGACCATGGGGAGGATATGCAGACTCCACACAGAAGGTGCTCCAGCCGAGAATCGAATGGGAGAACCTCTTGCTGTGAGGCGACAACACTAACCACTGCACCACCGCAGATTGATTTTTATAGATATCATGCAATATTTATATGCCATACTATTTGTCCTATTTTAACAGCAACTTCTATTCTAGACTCAGCTAACAACTCTGCCAGACTCTGTCTTTCATTTAGCACTCTCTGTCCCTTTCATTTCACCTATACTCTGTTGGCATTCCCTAGTAGGGAAGGGAGTCTCTAACCTGCGGTCTGAATTTCTGCTTGGTTTCATCCCACTGTATTACTTTAACATCTCTAGTTATTTGCTCACAAAACCTTGGTTCATTTGCTAATTTTCTCCAGTAAGTTGCAGTCCCTCTAGCCTACTTTCTCTGCCCCTAATTGCAGTCACCCCTACGGGTAAAAGTTCCTTTCTCCAATTTTGTGATAAATGGAATTTATGGGAATAATGCATGCAGGATAATGTTCAGGAGAAGGAGTGCAGTTCACATACACCCAAAGTGTACAAGGTCATGAATCCCAGCCTATGTATTTTTATATATACATGTATGTATGTATGCATATTTATGTGTGTGTGTGTGTGTGTGTGTGTGTGTGTGTGTGTGTGTGTGTGTGTGTGTGTGTGTGTGTGTGTGTGTGTGTGTGTGTGTGTGTGTGTGTGTTTGCATCCTGTCTCTCTCTCTCTCTATATATATATATATATATATATATATATATATATATATATATATATATATATATATATATATATATATATATATATATATATATATATATATATATATATATATATATATATATATATATATATATATATATGGGTCCATATCAGAAGAGCAAAAGCTCAAAGAGCAAATATCAAAAGACAGAACCGGAAACATCAAAAACACGGAAGATCAAAAAACAAAGAAAAATGAAACATCTGTGCTTTTGCAGGGGGAGGCAAGCTGCACCCCCCACACACATCCATGCTAATTATGTATACAAGCTCTGGGTCTGCACTACAGTGCAAAAGGAGCCAGATCCCTGTACTGCAATCCCACACAATCAAGATATTTGCTGTTCAATCTTCCGGGTTTTCAATGTCTTGTGCACATTTGTCCTTCTGATAGGGAATCATATAGCTATATGTATATATCTGTACATCTATATATATCTATATCTATATATATATATATATATCTATATCTATATATATATATATATATATATATATATATGTGTGTGTGTGTGTGTGTGTGTGTGTGTGTGTGTGTGTGTGTGCAGGCTTGCCCCTGTGACTTTGGAAATATCACTGTTTAGACTAGTGACCTCCCAAGGTTTTAGATGGTTTGGGGCTGAAAAATCACATGTTGATTAAATAAGAAGTGATTATTAATAGTTTTCCCAGTACTTAGCAATTGGCAGCAAAATTAAAAAAAAACTGTGACAAAATGGTAACCATTTGAAATGGCAGGACCTGTAACACCGACTCTCGTAAAATGGAGACTGAATGGCCAGAAGATTGAACTTGTACATACCAACTCCAAGATGCGATTTCTAAATATTCTTTTTTCTGCAAGGTATGGCAATTTGGGAGTTGGTATGTATAAGTTTGGGGGTGGGGGGCTTGCCCTCTACATGGGGTGATGTGAGAGGGTATGAGCCCCACAAAAAGAAGTTTAAAGGGGAAGAGCAATTTCGAGATTCGCTCTTCTTTTTTGGATCTTTTTTTTCTTTTTTCGGCTTGTCAGCACTGAGAATTTAGAGTGTTGACATTTCAATAGGAAGCCGACAAAACAGATAATACTACATATTTCAAACTATTTTCTACTTTTATTTGCACTGTCATGCATTATATTCTGCACTGTGTATTGTATGTCAGGAAGTTTCAAACTTTTTTTACATTAAAGAAAATCGAAAAATGGAATAGCAGTGAAATTTTTAATAACAAGCAACTGCTTCATTCACAGCAACTGAAAGTGACATTGTACAAGCAAATCACCTCAGACACTTCTGCACATCAACAATGTTGATTTATGCACTTTACCTTTCCTCTCGGTCCCAAGTTATCACCACAGTGGAAATAATCCATGCAAGAGATAGTTCAGTTGATATCTACAATAATATACTGATAAAAAAAATGCTAGAAACATGGTGACAGGCAACATCACATACAGAAATTGATAGGCAGAATTTGTTGGACATTACTGACCAAGTGGGGTAGAATTGTTTAATACATCAACAAAACTAGTCAGGTAAAGAAGATATGTAGCAATGTTAATGTAATGGATGGTTTGTGTTTCAAGTAAGTATTCACCAGGATGGGAACAAATGAGGCCTTGCTTCACTTAAAACAGTGATATTATCTAATGATGAGCTTATGCAGTTGCAAAAGAAAAGAATTCACACTGGATGGCTACACTCCCATTTGAAGAAAGCCTAGCTCTAGAATAAGAAAAGCTACTCAGTTTTCTAATAGAATTATCATTCAGCCTGAGAAGCCCCAGTAGGATAAGTAATGGTTATTTGGCAATGGGACCACTTAAAAGACATAGAGATCACAAGGGCTTTCCTTCAACTGTTGCACTTGAAGATTAATATATGGAAAGGCTTACCCCCCCCCCATGTTTGTACCACTAACAAGCACCGCCTTCATAAAATAAACAGAGAATACTGGCTGTTATCTGCAGCCAAGAATCATTTCACAACTGCCTGCAAAAAATGTGATACATATTTTGCATTACTATCAGAGCAGTTCTTTGCTAAATCCCACTGCATATATTCTAGTACAAAATTAAAGCTTGAGTCATAAAAACAAGATTATACTAGAATTAACAACAGTACTGTATGGTACAGAAACCTGGGCAGTAAAGGCAGAACAGTTGAAGAAGCTAGAGGTGATGGAGATGAAGTAGCTGAGAAAGGTGGTAGGATGCATTCTCTGGGACAGGTGAAGAAATGAGGACATAAGAACAGAAGCCAAAGTAGCTCCAGTTGCAGAAAAGATCAAAAAGAACAGCTTACAATGGTTTGGGCACATGTGTAGACAAGCAGAAGACAATCTGGTGAGGAAGATATGGGACAGACAGGAAGAAGGTAAAAAGAGGCGAGGATGTCCTGCAAAGAGGTGAATGGATTGTGTGAAAGAAGATCTGCAATAGTCAGGTATGAGTGTTGAACAAGGCAGGAGTGTGACACTGAATCAAGAGAGTTGGTGACAGTTAACACAATACCCTGACCCCATTTAGAAAAGTGGGGAGAAAAGGGGCTGAAGATGATGATGATGATAACAATCTCCTACCATGTAACTATTGAACAAGAAGGCAAAAGAAATGTGGTAAAAACAAAGAGGATAGAATTCCTATGACCAATAGTCTTATGCTATCATCACCCTTTATTTAGAAAAGTGAGGAAACACCAGTTACTCAACAACTAGATAAACAAGCATACCTAGATATGTTTATTTCCTAAATGCAGACATGGTAGTAAACATTGTAGTCATGGATAATATCATAGGGTCATAGGATCATTGGAGATTAGTAGGATATCAACCAAGAGGTAATTTTAAGCCTAACCATTTCAAACCACTGTAATACTGTAGAAGTACTAGTCAATACCCAAGGTTGCATTTAGTAATGACTGCCCATGTCCAGGAGGGTTATTGGCACTATCTTTGGTAAGAATTTATGGTGCCCCATCCATTCATCCCGGTTCCTCTTGATCAGTGTCATAGAGGTGCTCCATATCATATGAATTGGTAGCCTGTTCCAAAGACGTGGCAGTTGCTGGGAGATAAATCTGTCCCTCCAGTAAGTCCTATTTAAGTTGCAGGCCATATTTAAGTCTCTGGAATGGGTAGCCCTGGACACATATGATTTAAGAATATGCTGTAAGTTCATTAGGTTTGGGTCTAGGGTTGGTCTGTAGACCAGGGATAAGTCTCCCCTAAGAAGTCTATACAATACAGAGTATAGTGAGAGGGACTTTAGTTGGTCCGTGTAAGACACATGCTGGTTAGAAACCTATGCGGGCTCTCTAATTGCTACAGGTGCTTAGTACAGTACGTATCGAATGGGGCATAATACTCAATTATGGGCCGGATAAGTGCCAAGTATAAGGCGGGTTGTAACCTCTTTTGCTCTCGAGGCAATGCCTTTTCTAATTAAGTGAGCTACATGGAAAGCTTTCCTTACTACAGTACACGTGGTGGTCAGAGTTAAGGTCACGGTCAACCTGTGATCCCAGGCCTCTTACCACTTAATGGGTACTTAGGGTATTGTTGTTGATTTGACAGCATGAAAGGATATTGTTTGTACTGAAGGGAATGTTGATGCATTTTTTTGCATTCAGTTTGAGATCATGACTAATACACCAGTCATTGGTCTGCGTGAGACCCTCCAGGAGTATACTGATATCATTTGAGGATTCAATGATTGCACTTAGTTTGTAGTCATCTGCAAACTTGGTCAGCCACAACCCTTTAGTTTTGACCTGAAATTCTGAGAAATACATACCAAACAGTAAGGGGCCAAGCACTGACCCCTGTGGTACCCCACTGGTAACAGGTCTGCTGGATGATGTGGAATCACCCACTTTGATTGTGTGTATCCAATTTGTGAGTCAGATGGCAACCCATCTTACAACAAAGGAATTTACATTCAGTTTGCTAAGTTTATTGGTAATGCTGAATGCGGGATTCTGTTGAAAACCTTTGCCAAGTAGAAGTATGCTGTCTGCACAGATTTGCCCTAATCAATGGCCCAGGTCACACTTTCAAAGAAATCCATTAGATTTAACAGGCAGAATCTGCCCTTCACAAAGCTGAACTGGGTAGGATCCAGGATTTGGAGGTCACCTATTTCTTTATTTTTGAGGTCCATAATGATAGGTTCCGTGGCTTTACAGATGAGGCTAGTCAGGCGTATGGGTCTGTAATTCCCTGGGATTGTTGCTAGGCCACTTTTGTGGAAGGAAATAACTGTAGCTGTTCTCCATTCTGCAGGAACAAAGCCTGTGGTTAGACTATGACTGAAAAGGGTACTTAGTGGTGATGCTCAATTATGTTTTACCTTGTTTAGAAGACAGCCTGGGATGTCATCTGGTCCCATAGAAGCTGTGTTCTTTGACTTGGACAAGGCTTTGAGGATATACTCTTCAGATATGTAAGGTGGGGGTGGGGGGTGGGAGAGGGTTTATTGTAAGTTAGGAGGGGGTAAGGAAGCGAAATTTTCACCAAACCTATCCTCTAGTAGTTTTGTTATCTCTGTGGGGTCAGTTTTGTACATGCTCAAGTCCTACCCTTTAGGTTATGTACGTATCTGTAAAAGGTCTTATGGTTATCATTGGCAGTACTTGTTAGGTTTCTTTCAAAGGAGTTCTTGGAGGATTTGACAAGTTGTCTTATTTGCCTGCTAAGGCTGAGAGATTGCTTTGTTTACTTGGACAGCAACTTTTTGTGTTTATTGTAGAGTTTGCTGGTCCTGGAAGTTCACCTTGGCAGCTTGAGTTTATCTGGGGATCTGGCTTTGATTCTGTCTGGTACAGCCAAGTTTATACATTTATGCAAGTGATTGCATAGGGCTTTAGTGTAAGCTTTGCCACAGTTACCACTTTCAGCTTGGGCTGGGGCCTGGAATGCATTTATACCTTCACCTAGGAGAGTATAGTTTGCTTGGTGAAGGTTTTTAGTCTGATTTCACCCTTTGTGAGTTCTGGTATTAGTGTCAGTTCAATGTGACTGATTTGTGGTCTGTTTTAACTAATGAGGGTCCAACAGTTGCAGCAGATCACCTGTTTAACATGTAGGTGAGGACCCAATCTAGAATGTTTGTTCATCTTGCTGGGGTATGGATGATTTGCTCCAGGGCATTTGAATTCACAAAGTCAAGGAATGTTTATGATAGTGAGTTTGGGCTAGAGTAGGTTTCCCAGTTGACGGTGATATAATTGAAATCCAGCATAACCAGTGTGTTCAATAAAATCTGGATTGTCTTCAGTTTGTTTAAGTAGGCTTCATGGGTGTCATGGAAGGGGAGCTATAACTGGTTAGGATTTGAATGGGGGTCTTACCCACCATAACCTGGAACTGGAATAACTCCATGGAGTTGTCTAGTCTAACTAGACATGAGGTGAATTTATCTCTATTATAGATTGAAACACCATCTCATTTGGTTTTCACATGTTCATTTTGCAGTCTAAAGGTGTGGAAGGCATTGTAGCCTTGCATGGCCGGGGTACTCTCTGAGTCCTTAAACCAGGTTTCTGTGACTGCACAGACATCTAGATCTTCTAGTGATAGAAGTGCTTCCAGAGAGTACAGTTTTTGGTTTAAGCTCCTAGCATTTAGCAGCATGACCCTTATTTTGCTGTGATTGGTTAATTTCACACCAGTAATGTCATTTTCTAGACCTTGCCTAAAAAGGCACTATTGGGGAGGCAAGACCCTTTTCCAGAAGCCGAAATAATGGGGTGCCAGGCGCAAACCATCTCTGACAAAGCAATGATGTTTGTCAACCATGGCTTCCCAGGCAGACAGAAACTGGATCCCCTTGAAATGACACCAAAAACTAAGCCAATTATTGAAACAAATCATTTTTTGTTTATACAGTGGCATCATTCTAGGTAAAGGTAGTATGCTGCTCAAGGCTAGGGACATACTTGCCTGGGACACATACTCAGAGAGCTTGAACATGTCTCTCTTCATATATCCAGTGAGGTACGTCTCAGGTTATTCACATCAACATGAACTATGACAAAATCATAATGGTGCTTGTTGCTGAGAGACCTGAGTGCTTGTGTGATTGGTGAATCCTGTATGCAATGCTGTTATTGCATACAAAATGGCACCACCAGGAAAGCATCTCAAAAGGTAGAACTGAGCATTGTTTCACTAGCTTACACAAGTCAAATGTACAGGTGCAAATAAATCATAGCTAATGACTGACTGAGGTTTTGTTTTGCATTATTGGCTGGTTGAATAATTAAGTACAACACAGGAATTTAATCATAGACCCCACACCAGAGAATTTTTCAGTCTAATGTCTTCGATACTTGCAAGCAACTTCTGCAAACTACATGAATTTTACCACACAGTGATAAGCAACTTGAAAATTTATGTGGGGGGAGGGATGGTCATAAGGTTAAGGTCTTTACCTCAGAGATAAAAAAATGGTGCATGGTTTGATTCTGACCACTGATTATTGGTTAGGCTTGTAATAGTCTGCAGACAGATAGCTGAGTATTTGCCTATGCACCTATGAACCTATGAACAAGAAGGTAAAGGTCAAAGCTTTGGCCTTGCCAGCAAATAACCATGGCCTCCTTACTCTCAGTCTAACTCAGAACACCAGTGGCAGCACTTCTACTTTCTGTCTCTGGTCCTCCCTTTGTGAATAAGTAGCCAACCAGAATGAGCAAGTCACAAACCACACCATCTAAGGGCAAGGGAAGAATATACCTAGAGTCAGCCCCCTTGCAGCATTTAAAAATATTTCTCAAAAAACTGCAAAAATGAATGTTGATTAATACGGTCAGTCTAGTTAATGCAATCAAGATAGTTAGCACAAATAGAATTTACTTTAGTTGATCTCACAATACAGAGGCATGTGATGTCTTCATTTAAGACACTTCATTTAAGAAGCATTCTTGTATTACACTCTGATATGCATTCTTTCACATTTTTTATCTTTTATGACTGCATTTAATAAATATTGTATTATTATCATTATCATTATTTTGTTGTTGTTTCTATTAGCAGTATTAGAACCAGTACTAGTAGTAACAGTAGTAATTGTGGTAGTAACAGTAGTAATACCATGCTTTGCCATATTTCTCAGCTGTCCAGATTTTTGCAGAATGCCCAGATTTCTACCTGATATTTTTGGCGTGTTCTTTTAATTTTTTTGCAAATCGCTGAGGAATGAATCATTAAATAATGTTATATATTGGAGTTTCAGAGATCATAGCCTTCAGAAAATGCATGCTAAAACAAATCCTATCATTCTATCAACTTAAAAGTTTATAAGACTAATATTTAAAAATTTTCAGTATTTTTGGCCTTAGCCCCCCCCACACACACACACACACACACACACACAAACACACACACACGCATACATTATTTAGGCCTTGTCCAGATTTCTTGTGCTAAAAGGTTGAGAGGTATCTGCACTGCTAGGCACTTTATTAACAACACATTTTACTGGATTTCAGGGCAGTATTTCAGTTCAACACTCCAGTATGCATTCTAGTTCATAAACTTTGAGTATATCTAGTTAGCTTTCTTAGTAATCTTCTTAATGTAGAAAACATTGGGAATTAAATGGTTTATGTGGCCTCAATAGTTGAAGATGTACTGATCCTCTAGTGACTCTGTTGGCAGTTCAAATAGATTCACTGCACTTTCAATCTTGGAAAATGTTTCTTGAGAGATACATCTTTGGATGTTCTCTGGTTGCTTCTTTTGATACTTCAAAATTTCTGGAACATGAAGCAAAAATCTGGACATTCTGCAAAAGTCTAGACAGTTGAGAGGTATACATGCAACTCAGCATTTTTTAACCCATTTCTTTAATCAGGTATCATAAACATCAATGGCTGTAAAAGTATGAGCCCTCAAAAATAAACACATGGTGGACATTTAGCACATTATACTTTGTCTCACAAAATCTCTGTAACATCTGTATCAGTGTTATAATATTCAGCCTCTCATTCTTGAAACTTAAATATGTTAGACATGTGCAGATCTACCTCTGCTATAACTTTATTCGTCACAAACCAAAGGCTTGTTGTTTTGGAACACTACCTGGGTTTCATGTTTTTTGGAAATTATTGTGAATGAGCTCATCAAGAAAGTTTTAAGACTACTAGTTTTTCAGATTTTTTACATTTAGAGAATAAACGTATAATATTAAAATTAGATAATTTGCCTAAGATATTTACTGCTTTACATTATTTATGTTTTTCAAGCATTTTCTTGACTATTATTCGTTTATTCGTTTAATTTGTCATTTGTTGTAATTTTGCAACCTACCTTTGTGAGTTTTTTTTCTTTTGTTCATATCCCATTCTATTGCTTTTCATGACACTAGCTATTATGTGATTAGGGCTGGAAGTATATTTCTGTTCTTGGAAGGTTCATTCCTGGATGGTAAATAATGACATATTCAGTGAGTAAGATGGCTTTAGACAGTTGGAGACTCAAGTGACTTTATTTGGAAAACAATGATACTAATCTATACCATGCCAGAGCTAGAAGACTGGGGTCCTCTATGGAGCCATTTCATACAGCTCTCTGCCAGGTGAAACAAAAACACCATGAATGATTATGCTTGCAGACACACACACAATAGTATTATTTATGTCTTCATAGCTTAGGCATACTAAGAGCTTGCGGATATAGAGTAAGAGGTCTGTTATGTCTCCTGCTTGAAAAATAAGCACAATGATGCAGAGTATGACTGAGCAACTATAATATAATAATATAGAATGTATAGTCATTTCCTGAATAAACATTAAGAATTGCATCACCATCAGGCAGATAGTCAAATCCAAAATATATATTTTGTACCAGTGATTCTGTTGCTTGGGCTAGTCTGCTTGGCTGTTGTTCTGACTTTAAAATGTGCAGTTGTGTGATCCTTCAGCAATCATTGCCATGCAATAACATATTTAATATTGATATTATGGCTTTCCGGTACATAGCCTGTGGAATATGCTGCATGTAGCCTTTTCAGTGGATTACTATGTTTTGAAATATGTACTTAACTTGCTTGGTTGTCTATGTATGACCAACTGAATGGTACATGATTGTAAAGATATTTGTTGTACCAAGGATGCAATGTCTCAACGGTAAATAGTATGCCTAAGCTATGAAGACATAAATAATACTATTGTGTGTGTGTCTGCAAGCATAATCATTCACTTAAAGAAATCCCAATCCCTCAGAGCCACATGCTCCAGGGATCTAAACCTTGTCATCACAATAAACAAAACATGCTGGAGGGATAGGTTCCTGACCCAGAGACTCCCCAGACTCTGGAATAGATTGCCCATACATGTCAAGCAGAGTGCCTCTTTGGTCCTCTTCAAAAGGAACCTTGATGATTGGATGGGAGAAAGGAAATTCACCCCGGGGATCACGTCAGTCGCCTTGCTAGACAGGGGTCCAGGGAAGTAAATAGTGTGGGAAGAAATAGCCATGGAATTGTTATGGCTAGGCTTGTATAGGCCCTAGGGCTGATAGCCTAGTACCAACCTATGAACCTATGAACCTATGTATAACAATACAGCAAAGGGAAACATTTGATTATTTCTCTGAAGTTCCAATCTGATGGTGTATTTATTACAAACTATAGGATGGATTTTGTCCTTGTTTTACTGATCATGTATTGTTGATTAATAATATATTACTGCAGGTCAGAATAAAAATGTGGTTATGAGATACAACTGGAACTGAAAAAAGGAAGCCTTGATAATACACAGCTGAATAAAACTGTATTTATCACTCTTTTTGTCTTTTGAAATGTCTGATGACAGATTCTGTGGGTGACATTATTATACCAGTAAGTATTAAGCTACAGACATTGTTTCAAGGAAAGCAGATAACTAGTAAATGTATACAATGGCACTCAATGAACACACTACAGCAAACATGAGAAGCATCACATTCTTGCAATACAACAATAATAGCATATCAGCAGTTACAATATAACATACATGGTATATATTGACAATTTACAAATCAGTATTGGTGATCAGCAGATAGATTTATGATATTCTTGAAGAGACAAAATATTGTTACAGCAAGAAAAAATGCATACACAAATACAATAAATGTTTTGGTGACATATAGTAATCTATCTACAGTCACACACTTTGAGAGAAATTGCTAAGCAGATATTTAAGCTATATATAGTGATAATAACTCATTAGTCCTTGCTTGTATAGAAACTGAGATCTCAAGATGTTTTTAGAGGTCAGAACTAAGGAGGCACTGATAGATTCAAATCGAATGAAAGTATTTCTGTTGGTTGCTTGAAAATATTAGATACATTTCTACCAGGTTCAGCTCAATACTACATATTCCAATTGCATAATTCATTTTGTGTGATTCATTGTGGTATTTGCTTGTCTCATGCATGTATTTTGGATGCTAAATGGGTTTTACTTGCCCAGTAATGAGAAATATAGATCTGAAAATTAATACAAAAGCACAATAAAGAAGAACGAGCAGTGAAATATGTGCCTGTAGTTATTAAATGTCTTAGTATTGTGTTTTATATCACCCTAATGGGAATTATTTTAAATACGGGAACAGTGATCATGGTCTAATGGTAAAAAAGTGTAAAAGTGTGTGTGTACAGTAAAATAATATTTTCTATCCTCTTATTTCAAACATTTGAAAAGTCTGCCAACTCTGCCAACTTCTTATATATTTTTTTATTCATTTATTTATACATGCAGAAAAGTTGACTCTGCAATAACGATTCACTGAATATATATATATATATATATATATATATATATATATATATATATATATATATATAAATAATTAAACCGTGGAATAGTGTCTGTTTAGTGTCTGCGAGTTTTATTTCTGATTTTTCATTTATTTTGTTCTAGAAGTATTTATTATATATATATATATATATATATATATATATATATATATATATATATATATATACTGTCATTAAAGATAGCAGTTGCTCCAACTTTTAAATTAATGTTTGCTAGATTCAAGGAGCTAAATGCATTTGGAATTCACTCCATAGATTTTCAGGTATGAATTTGTTTTCTTAATTATAGCAGGAGAAGTATCATTGTATGTTAGAACATTAGCAAAAGATGTTTGTGTACAGTCAAAGGTTCATAGCGATGACTTTAGTCCGTAATGAATATCACTCACTTCAGACATGCTGTTGTGACATCTATATTTATTTATATTGTCCCTTGATGTACATACATGTGGGCTAAAATTATACTAAAATCATTATGCACTATAACTCTATGCTGCCCCACTTCATCATCAGTAACCCAGATATCAATGGGTATGACAATCAGGCCTTAAATTTTCTTTCATACGCTAACTAATAAATCTCCCAAGGAGTACTTTTATTGAAATAATTTTAGAGAAATAAAATGCTGATGTAAATTGCTAAAACAGTTTAATGCGTGCTTACAGAGAAGTAGAAGGTCAGAACAAGCAAATTAAGGACAAGAAAACAGACCAAGGTACAAAAATTATATGGTTTTATATACATAACAAGGATGAATTTTAGAAGTCAGGCCTCGGAAGTACATATTTAAAATTAGAAGATCATATTAACTTCTAATCAGCACAGGACTTTTGTATGTAAAAGCCAGAAACTATTAAGATAAAATAAAAACTGAGAAAACACAATGAAATTATTGAACATTGTGCCTATACTATAGGATAATAGGATCATAGGAGGTTACTAGACTAATTGATCTGGGGCACTTACAAGCCTAGCCAAGTACAACCCATGTTCCCAAGATTATTAAGGTAATAAGCAGAGCTAAGTCAACAACTACTGCCCCTGTCCAAGCAGGGCACAGGTGAAGCTCCCAGGGTGAATTTGCGATTTCCCATCCAATCATCCAAATTATGTTTAAATAGGGTCAGCCAGGGGCTCTGCTGACCCTATGACCAGATACTGCATCAGGAAGAGCTTTTTATATGTGTTATAATAAGGCTGTTGTAAATAAAAGTTTAAAATATGCATGCATATCATAAACCATTCATTACTGCAAAGCTTTTATTTTGGAAAACTTAATCCTTCTATGGGCACACCTCATCACTAAAGGCTTTTCATCCAGAAAAAAGGAGGTCATTGTCCCATTCTACTCATCCCTCATTAGACCCATCATAGAATACAATGCCCCATTTGGTTTGTACCTCTCAAAACATCTGCAACAACTGGAAAGGCCACAGAAATACCTCACTAAAAGAATCACAGGCCTAAAGCAGATGCCCTACGCTGACCGCCTTAAAAAACTCCATCTATACTCTGTTGCATATCGTCTACTCAGAGGCGATCTCTGCTTAACATACAAGGCCATGTCAAACCCAGAGCTGTTGGACATGCTACACTTAAAGAAATTCCAATCCCTCAGAGCCACATGCTCCAAGGATCTAAACCTTGTCATCACAATAAACAAAACATGCTGGAGGGATAGGTTCCTGATCCAGAGACTCCCCAGACTCTGGAATAGACTGCCCATACATGTCAAGCAGAGTGCCTCTTTGGCCCTCTTCAAAAGGAACCTTGACAACTGGGATGGGAGAAATGAAAATCACCCTGGGGATCATGTCAGTCACCCTGCTAGACAGGGGTCCAGGGAAGTAAATAGTGTGGGAAGAAATAACCAGGGAATTGTTATGGCTAGGCTTATATAGGCTCTAAGGCCGATAGCCTAGTACCAACCAATGAACCTATGTGTTTTGTACAAAAGTGAAGGATAATATATGTTTTGATGGCCAGTAAGAATGTAATTTCCTGCAAATGAAAACATTAATACAAATAGTTATGATGAAATACTAAAATGAATGATGTCATGCATTTTTTTTCTCTATAGTAGTCTGTTAATGGGCATCACCCTGAACTCATTTTGAGAGTATTTTCAATGGAGCAGTTATGTAAAACAAATAATAAACAGCATTTATTAGCTTTTTGAGGTAAATATGGACTATCTTAATGCATCTCTAAAAACAAAGAACACTTTGCATCATAATATAGGGAATAAAGTGACAGAGATGACAATGTATTTTGCTAGGAACATTTTAATATAATGAATGCATTGAAATAGGAGATGGGTCTTTCAAATCTCAGAGTTGCTAAGGTAGAATCTAAAACTCAGACCGATCCAATGTTTATTCAAGAGAAATAGTACAGGTGGTCATAAACATGCTTGAAATGGAGTGAGATGATTTTTTGTGTTGTTCTTGTTGTTTTGTTTTGTTTTAGTTACAGTATTATTAGTAATACATTAGTGGGTAGTGCTAAACATGTGAAGACAGCTGAAATATATAAGATGACAGAGGAAAATGATGAAGCCAGAATTCAGTTTAATCTTTGTTCATTAGTTATGCAGAATTAAATTAAGGTTAAGGATTTGATATTTTTAAAATGTATCACACATTTTATTTGAACATTACTTCACAAAATGCTACAGTGATTTTTATTTTGCATACTCCTAAGAGGTACAGCTCTGTAAACATCATTCTCTGAAAACGATTTTTTGTTTTGCTTTACTTTCAGAAATAAAACAATAAGGAGGAAATATGAATGCAAATGTACTCTCACAGCTGACTATCTCTAACTCTGACTGTTTAGCCAGTGATACTGACTCATTTGCTAAAGTTCCCGTTCAAAATCAGCTTGCAATGCCACATCATCTGCAACTGTGAACATTGGCTCAGTTGTACTGCTTCCTGGTCTGAACCCAAACTCCTTACCTGCCATCTTCATTTCCTATGTTTTGTGTATTTATCAGTCACCCTTTCAAACACCATCATG
This sequence comes from Protopterus annectens, assembly GCF_019279795.1. Classification (NCBI taxonomy): domain Eukaryota; kingdom Metazoa; phylum Chordata; order Ceratodontiformes; family Protopteridae; genus Protopterus; species Protopterus annectens. Next base: position 1,361,050,255 of record NC_056745.1, read on the forward strand.
TAATGTGACAAGAGTTTGATACTGCTCTACTGCCCATAGTTGTAAATACCCCCTTTGTACTCATGGACTGTCTCTGGTATATGCCCATCTCTAGATACTGTAATGAGTATCAGTTGTCCCCTAACTAAATTAGCAGCAGACAACCTCCCAAGTGAATACCTACAAATCGCAGCTGATGCTCTGGCCTACCCAGTATCCATCTTGATTAACCGATCTCTGTCAGAAAGTTACGTTCCCACATTGTGGAAAGTCTCACATATAATTCCCCTCCACAAAGGCGGACCCTCTGCAGAACTAACCAATTACCGCCCCATAGCTATTCTCTCTCCACTCTCCAAAATACTAGAGAGATGCATACACTCTCAGGTCTCACACTACCTCCTTACTAACAACCTCCTTTCCAGTACTCAGCATGGTTTCCGACCAAACCATAGCACCACCACTGCCTTACTCTCCTTTACTAACACTATCCTTCAGCATAAAAACAATGGCTATCTCTCCTCTGCTACTTTCCTAGACCTATCTAAAGCATTTGACATGGTCCCACACAAACAACTTATCTCTGTCCTCAATAACCTATCCTTCTCACAATCAGTCACCAACTGGTTTCAGAGTTACCTGTCTGACCGCCAACAATCCATTGTATGGCAGAATGACATATCTCCCCAACTACCTGTCTCCATTGGGGTTCCCCAAAGATCCATCCTTGGACCCCTACTTTTCTCTGTTTACACCAATAATCTAGCCTCTGCCACCAAACATGGGCACACTCATCCAATACGCAAATGACTCAACAATCATCTGCTCAGCCCAGTCCCTACCCAAACTGCAAAATGTCACACAGGAAGCCTTTTCCTCTGTTGAAACATGGTTATCCGATGCCCAATTAATACTCAACCCAAACAAAACTAAACTAGTCATGTTCCAACCCACCAAACATACTCAAAACAACTCTCACTTTAACATCACAGCAAAAGACAACACCACTATATACCCAACTGAACACACCAAATTGCTAGGAGTGGAAATAGACAATAAACTAAAATTTGACATTCACATATCCATGACCATAAAAAAAGTCCACAAAAAACTAGGAGCATTATACAGAAATAAACAATTTCTCACCAAAGCAGCAAAGATTTCAATAGCAAATTCCCACCTTATCTCCACCCTACTTTATGCCTCTTCAGTATATACCAACCTAAGGCAATGTGATCTAAACAAGCTAGAGACCTGCTACAACAAAATCGCCAAATTCGCCACAGGGGCATCGTACCGTAGTCACCACTGTCTCTCACTTACTGAACTGGGCTGGCTTGAACTCCCTCACCTCCTTCAGTGGTATCAACTCTCACTCGCCCACAAACTAGTAAGCCATCCACTAAATGTCCCATCCCTCCAGAATCTACTCCAACCCTATTGCACCACCAGACCACTAAGATCCAGCAACAAAAATCATTTGCAGATCACTAAAGCCAATAACTCTGCTGGTGAAGCACTATTCTCTTGTGCCATAGCCAAATTATGGAACTCAGTCCCACCCACAATTACCTCTGTACCATCATGCACCAACTTCAAAACTTTATTAAAAGTGCACCTAAAAACATGCTGGCTATGCCCTTGCAACTCCCACTCTAATATCATCCACCCCATCCAACTGCTACCTTTCTTTCACCTCCACTAACTACCTTGATGATAGCAAGCTCAGATGCTCATAAGCCTAGTACTTATTATACAGCAGGAACTTCTCATTGTTACATTTGTTAATGCCTGTTATGTACTTCACAGATAAAGATTCTAGTTGTCTACTGATGTACTATGTTCTTCATCTGTAAATATGTTGTAAGTAATTTCTATGTTAAATTGTTAATCGCTATGTAATCCAATGTAACTACTGTCTGTTTATTTTACTGTGGAGCTTTTCTCCCCGGGCCTCTGCTGAAAATGGACCCACATCCAGTCGGGCACTCCCGGTTAGCAAATTTAAATAAATAAATAAATAAATTATGTCTGGTTAGAAATAAAAGGTAAGTGACTTTAGCAGTTGACTAAGTAACTGTTGTCCTACCAGCAGGGAACCAGTATATGCCAGTTTGTGAGAAGATGATCAATGGCTCCACTTCTGGACATTCCAGCATAACAAAAGGTCTTGCAGTAAATTCCAGTCTGGACTACATTCGCATTACTCTAATCAATGCCCCCACCTCCTGATCTAACCTTTGCCTGATTCCCACCAAAAGAGTTTAAAGATTAACTTTTACTTTGTGCTTCTTTTACTGACTTCATTCTCTTACTCCACATAAACAATAATATTAAAATTAGTTTGCTATAAATTATCAGTTTTGGAAACCAGTAGGTCAACTACTTAAAACAAATTTCAGCTGTTGACAGTAGTGAATAGGAACTTACTATAAACAAACACTGCCTTGATACAAAGTGTCTTTCTCAGTAGCAAGTAGGTAAGTTAGTTACAGCACACTTTTGCTATCATACTAGAGACATTCACCAATTACTATTGTCACTCTTAGTCAAGGGGTGTCGTGGCAGGAGAGGGTTTACATTGTATAGTGTACCAATTTTCTGATGGTGACCAGATATCCATTATCACTGTATCCTGGTATATGTGTCACTGACAAAAGCAACTGTATCAAGATACCAAAGCCAACAATGGAATGTAGACAAGAACCAGAAGCAAGTATTGATGCAATTTGCAACATCAAAGAGATATGAAACAATGTAACCTTAATGACTAAAGCTAGAAGCACAATTATGCAGCCATAAAATGAACATAATACACTCAACACCTAAAAAAGCTGATATGACCAAACAGATTTAGTGAATTACATAATTAAAATTAGAAGATGCAATGGAAGGAAGCTTCAGTCCAGTGCAAGTGTTACGTTTCATAAATTTCAATCAGGTTATTAAGGATGGTCCACTCATTTACAGTTGTTTGGGAAAAAAGGTAGATACTTTCTTAGTCATCATAAATAAGCATCATACTATGGCAGTTTCGGGTTAAAAAGGGAAAAATTACAAGCTGGACCAAAATCTTACAGAGTAACAAGTAAAATAGTAAGTCATCATTCCTCATTTGGGAATAAATAATGGCAAACTTTCTACCTTGTCTGAAATAAAGCATCGAATGGTAGGCAGCAAACACTGATACCCTAGCTAAGAATGATAGCTAAAACATAGTCTGAAATTCTACCATTACTGCCCAAAATCCATTTTAGAAGGTCAAAGGCCCATAACATCAAAGTTCATAGCACTGATCTGAAAACACTAAAATGGCACAATATTGAAGTGCTAAAACATCTAGTCCCACAACAGCAACATTGCAAGTGTTTTTGCAGAGGACAAACCTCCATTTACTAACACTGTGCATTATTTTGGGATTTGATGTTCTGGCACTTTGATATTATGCCGTTTCAGTGTTTTCAGATCAGTGTTATAAATGTTGATGTTAAAGGTTTTCAATATTTTAACATAGGTCTGCACATGATGTGCAAATACTGCTTGCAGTAATTGCATAGCAGCATGATATCTCTTTAAAGGAATTTGTTTTGCCAAATGCTGTGCGAAGATAAACAACACCCAGCTTGTTTATGTCTGGATAATGGCCTTCACCACTCCACAAAGCTGAAGTCTTCCTAAATAAGACATTTATTATTGCATTCTGATGTTTGTCCTTTACTGCAAATCTGATAGACCTGTGTTTATCTGTTATACTAATCAGCTGCAAGATGAGCTTTATTTATTCATTTTTTTTTTCTTTAGCAACTGGGTAGATAGGCTGGTTCAGAGACCCTTTTTAGCTATGACTCGGGCTCATGGGCAATAAACACTGCAAGTAAACTTAAGTCATATACTTCATATATGGTAGAATGTTAACTTTACATAGATGCAAATTTTTAGAAAGTTCGTAAATAGTTATACTGTTTTTATAAAGTCAAATATTATATAGTTCTTACACATTTCGAATAAAGTAGCAGGATTACATTATATTTCATTGGTTTACATGGGATGCAATGCAGTTTGTCTTCATGAAATTGCTTCTTAAAGGTTTATAACTGAATTTCCTTTAAAAAAACTCAAATGGAATTGAGAAAAAAAAGTACAGATTATAGAGTTAGGCATAGAGATCAAGAAGGGAAGACAGGATTAAGAAGAGTTAAATGGCAAAGGAAGAGAGACTGTAAGCATTTGTTTAGACTTTATCTATTATAGCTAAAGCATTTACAAGCAATCTCCTTGAAGTGGTAAGAGTATTTTGATGGCTTGTTTCAGCTGATAATTTGTCCCAGAGAGCTTGGCCTGCTCATGAGAAGGCTCTTTCACCAATGACTATTTTAAATAGGAACATCTGAGTGATATTAACTTACTCCAGGAATTCCTTAGGGAGTAGAACTGTTCTCTGATTGGGAATTTTCATTTCAGAGTAGGGATAACAGCAATCATTTAGAATTTTATATAGTAAAGTGCATTGTAGATAAGTGAATCTTTGAGTAATGGGTAGCCACATTAATTCATTTCAGTGGTGTATGTGGGAGTCAGCAAGTAAGAGAAATCTGGTAATTTTATTTTCAGAGACTTGTAGTCTTTGAGTGATGTAAACAGACTGTAAAGAGAGTACAGTTATAAAATATTTAGTTTATGGAGAAGGGCATTTTTGGCCAATCATTTGTAGGTGGTAGGACATGGTAGATGGGATATCCTTTAGCAGAATTTTACTTTTAAGAGGATTTTATTGATCAGACTATCTGTGTTGGTTGTAAAGTTTAAAGCAGAGTCAAGGGTTAGGCCTAAACATTTGTACTTGGTTGCAAAAGGAATAATATATTGTCAATACTTTTCAATATGAGGACCCTGAATGACAAAATGTCCAATGTTGTACTGTGATATTAATATTATTATCACTATTATTATTATTATTATGATTATCATCATCATCATCATCATAATCAATCATCATTATGATAATGATTATTATTATTATTGAATTGGGCTAACAGGCAAAGACTAAAATCATCTTCCAACATATCAACTGGAATGGTTTTATTAACTCCAAAAAGCTTTCAGCCTACACTAAAATGTGCCCAGGCTACCATATTTAATATAAAATATAGATGCAAAATCTACTTCTAATAACACTTTGAATTGTTGTTACTGTAAAATCACAGGAAACTGTAGCTTAAAAAAGTAAATGCTAGATTGGGAAAGACTAATTTATTTGTGTTTATTATCTCTATACTTTGCACATGTAGTTCTCCAACTGTAATGGTAAGGCAGGCAACAGAGAGATCAGCATTGCTCAGTATAGGCCTACAGAGTAAATGTTACGAGACCCTTACCTGACATGGAAAATAACACTATTTTAATTCTGTATTTTTATTAGAGTGCACAAATAAAATGTCATATTCCAATGCTAGGCATAATGTTTATGGATACAAGGGTAGCAAAATACCTCTCACCTCTTAGCACAGCAAATTTTGCCAGAAAACCACAAACTTTATGAAGATCAAACCAAAAATTTGAGGCAGAAATCTGGACAATTGAAAGATATGCTTTTTTCTGAAAACAGTTATACCAAAAAGTGTTCATTAAAGAGGTCCTGGTATATAGTAATAACCAAGTCCCTGCATTCAGCAATGGAATACAGTTGTTAGATATATAAGATTTAAATGTTGACTAATCTAAATAATTGTGTATCAGCAATGATTTACATCTTTTCACAGATTTCTCCCTTCACTGTGTTGATGTGAACATGGAGTTGGTATACATATATATTATATACATACATATATATATATATATATATATATATATATATATATATATATATATATACACAGTCAGGTAGCTGGGGGCTTCCAACCTACAAAACACAAGTTCATTTTTATCCTTTTGCACTCCATGCATTAGTCCTCACCATTTCTGATCTCCAGGATTTTGAAATCTGCAATTCGCAGTAGAGCCATTACGTTTAGAAGCAGTGATTTACAGATTCAGTGTAGTGATTCAGTTATCTACCAATGTTCCTTTAGTAGGAATGTGAAAATATTTCATCAAACTCACTTTCAATGATAGTGGAGAATGTCTTTTTTCCTACTGTTGTGCAACCTTGGAGTATGTGTATTTATGCTGGGAGTGCATGGATCTTGCAAATTCTGCAAAGGTGTTATCAGTCTTGCAACATGAATCTTATGTAAGTATACTAATGCCATAATCACATAGCCACGGGAAAAAGAGAAACGCACACAGAAACAAATTGTGTGGTCTTACAGTCAAGCCAAATAAAGTAAAATACTGTTCAGGAAAGGTAACAGTGGGGAAATGGGGTCAGGGAGCTAATATCTGACCACTTATTTGTTGGCTATATGTAGACTTACTGACCACTTATCTGCTGGCCACATGTAGTCTTACTGGCCACTGTTGGCCATATGTAGGCTTACTGCTGTAAGTATATTGTGACAGTCTTAAGCATAATAAACATTAGTCATCTCATATGGTAAGAAATATCTGCAATTGTAAGGACAGTTCAGTAACACATATATAAGGGGTGTATTTCCATCTGTCACTTACCATATTCACGTCACCTAGCCAATAACAGAGGATGGACATATTCATTCTTACATAAGTATTGTTACATAATAGATTTCTTATACAGTAACCATTTTGAGACATGCAGAGTCAGCCACTGGCATCTCATTTCAGCTTGGATATCTGCATTGGATACCTAAAATGTTTATCAATATTTCATGACTAGGTACAGGTAATGTTGAACTTACCCATGGCTGGCATGGTTTGATCACGAGTGAAGGCTTAGTGATCAAACAAAGCCAGTGTTGGGTAAATCTATCATTACCTAGGATTAGCCCCACACAGGAGTGGATTATTCCTATTTCACAAATGATATTTATGAAAAAGTATTACCTTTGTAAATAACATCATTGTACAAATGGACTTTATTGTTCCATCACTTCTTTCCAATTGAGGGAGCTTCAAAAGCTTATACTGCACATGTGTTCACATATATGTGCTTATAGCTGCACAGTCCTTAGTGGTTTGTGTGCCGTTTGCCCACACTTTAAAAGCTATTGCTGTCTGAATGCATGTAATACCTTTGGACAATGACAGCAGTCAAACAGAAGAATTTCTAACCCAGAGAAACAGCAGCTGTTATATTGGCCAATCTGGTGGCCAGTAACCAAGCCAAAATTAAGTACCACTACAACTACTGGCTACCAAGCTGACAGCAATTTGTGTGTGTGTGTGTGTGTGTGTGTGTGTGTGTGTGTGTGTGTGTGTGTGTGTGTGTGTGTGTGTGTGTGTGTGTGTGTTACCAATTCTTTTCTTTTAGTTGTTCCTGTCTAAATGCAACAGCAATGAAACAGAATAGTTTATAAAACAAAAACAGTTGTTGTTTTCATATGTTACATATTACTATCTTTAATTATTGCTGTTGTCTTTACATAAGGCTTGTACATTCAGACAGCAACAATATTTAAAGATAGGAATATGTAATTTAAAAATACAGCTGTGACTGCTGCCAGTTCAGTAGCCAATACCTTCAGTGGTATTTATTTTCGGTACGGCTACCAAGCTGTTTTGTATAAATAATGCTGGATTCACAACAGGCACACTGATTGGTTTGTCCAATCAGCATGCACATTTTTAGAATATTAATAAACTTATATTTTATAAACTTCCTCATTGTCAGTGGCAGATCTGGGGGAATGACTTAGGTCACTTCCTCCTTTTAAGAGCCTAAGCCTGTTGTCTAGAGAACTGCACCTTCTCCTGGCAAATATACACATGTTTTATGAGGCTAGCATATTCTCTCTCTAGAGCCAATGACTTCTATACATATCTAAGGTATGGTTCATAAAATGCAAGCACCAACAAAGCAGCTCATGTAAAGAATACATTGGATATCTGGCCTGTTTTAAAAGTGATATAGTACTTTTTTATTTAAAATAGAATTTCCTGTGTATTCAAAATTCACAGTAACATTATTCTCAACTGGAAGTGAAAGTATTTCATCGCAACCTCGAACTTGAGCTACCATACTGCAAACCCATTTTCTTCATATTAAAAACAAAAAAAACTAGCCATATAATAAGGTTAAATATGTATTAAATGGGATGATCATCGACAAATGAAAATGAGGTGTTTTCTTTGTCCTGAATATCATTAAGCTCTGCTCTGCTCTGTTTAATACATACTTTATCAACTAAAGGGCTGTACACACTAGCCTATCAAACATAAGTAATATAAGTAAATATCAGAGGTGCAAGTAAGATGTTTTCTGAAAGGACAGCAGCAATGTCCTGCTAATGTAGGTGTGCACAACTGTAAGTAATCCTTGCTTTGTTAGAAACTGGTGTTTGCAAATGGGGCAGATGCTTGTTTAAAAAAGCATTAAAAGTAATGACAGCAATAAACAGCAAAATATTCATTAAAAAGATGACCCCCCCCCTTGAAGACAGAAAACTATATATCAGATAAAAGCAGCAAAATTAATTTGCACGCTCCATTATTTTTGTTGCTGATTTTCCAGGCCCCCTACATACATGCAGTACAGCAGTAATATGCCCCACTCATGTGTCATCAAACTAAAGAAGAACAGGGAAGCCATCAATTATCTAAATGCAACTAATGATCTTGTTCTGTAACATTAATATGCAGCTGGGTAGAGCAGAGCCCCCTAAGGCATTAGTTATAATAACTTTCTTGTTTTGAGATTGCTACTAAATGTCTGACTCCACCAGAAATTGAAATTATTGACAATGCTATCTTTAGTCAATCAAAGTTCATCAGGGTGACCTTTGCCACAGATCTGGCAATCTGCTTTTTCTTTGTAAGTAATTTCCACTTTACCTTCTAGTGAATTTATCATGATTTGAAAAGACATACTGCAGATGTCTCACTATATGATTTCTTTTTACTTTGTATTTCTGGCTTTAGGATTTGAGTAATGTTGCAACTGATTAAAGTTAGAGATATGAATTATAGTGCATAAAACAGATGAATCCTTTATTATAGTGTTTTCACTTCTATAGTAAAACAGCAGATATTTTAACCCCAGGATGTGGGGTAGGGGTGCTGAGAAAAAGAAAGGGAGAAAGAGAGAAAAAGAGACAAGTTTTATTAGACTGAGTGAGGCTTATTTTATCAGAAGTATAAGAAATAATCCAAAGAATGTCAAAAACTTGTTGGAAAGGAAAATTAATTTATATTTTCTGCTTATTCACTGTGTTATTCTTAGTACTGAGTAACTGGGCATAAATCTGTATTAGTGTATCACTTTTGATACATACATCAAACATGTCACATGGTTTTCAACCTGGACCTGAAAGAACCAAGTTTCAAGATTATACCAGATTTCTATCTAGTCTGATTCTAAAACTGTACATTTCCTGTGTTCATCATGTCCTTCAAGGAATCCATTGTCTTCTAAAATATATCTTTTTAGGAGCTTGCATGTAATTCCAGGCCTCTTCAGTATTAGAATTACTTGTGTGATGGATGTAAACATCACAAGTGAGTTAAGAACTAGCTGTCATGCTGACCTTGTGTGCCATAACTATCTGGCATAATCAGCTGTTGTTGTCACACAGATGCCTATTTTTTTTAAATAAAGAATTAGGGGGCAAAACATAACAAGTTGGTAACTCCACTGGTAATTGTAAATTTGTGCTCTGCTAAAAGACAAACAAGATCTGATACTTATTTTTTAAGAGGTGTAATTAAGGAAATAATTATCGCTAGACAAGTAACACTGATGTTGGAAAAAAAATTATTCATTCGTTTAGATTGTCTTCCTTACCATATGCCATGTCCTGCCTGTAGTTCATGGCTAGTGTTCATGTCACATATGGTAGGTTAACTTTGGGCAGAAAATATAAGCAGCTACATTTGGTGGCCCAGTGAACCACAGTTTTAGTAGAGGTGATCTAGTGATGACATTTTGGTATCTGGTAGTGTTGTCACTTTTTGTAAGAAACCAGCTTAGCTCTAGCAGCCTTACTCTGTGTGACTCCTACAGTCTCTGAATACTTAGAATTCACTCAAGTGAAGTTTTATTCAGCCTACATGTCACACTGAAAAGTTAAGCCTTTTAGCCATCAACAAGTCTGTGGGCAGATTCTCTCTCCCTCTCTGTCTCAACCAATTCCCTGATATCATAAGAAACAGAATTGTGAGTCCAGCACAGGTGGGCACATTGTACTTCCTCAGCCTTTTTACAGCAGTAGATGGACAGTTAATCACCCAAACAAATGAAATACATCAACCATCTCTTGTGTGTGCACCTTAGCTACCAAACCCATTAGCCTTAAATGTCAGAAACAAAGGTGACCAAAAGAAGGAAACCCTTGTTCTTGCTATTACCAATTGCCTGAGTTTGTGCACTTGGTCCACTTTAGATTCAAAACACCTTTCTTGAGTTTAGATCTTATGTCACATTTATTTCATTTAAAACACATTAGTTTTGTAACTAACTCTTCAGAAGCAGTCATTGTTTATCTTGTTGATTTAAGAGGCCAAAACAAGCTACCTACCTTATTAGTGCTATAAGTGAAAGCTGAATATTTATGCTGACTGACACCCTCTTATAAACCATGTTTCCTGACTTTAGGCACACTGCTAATACAATCCAGACATTTACTAAGCTATGGAAATAACAGCAATGACGTTCTCAATCTTTTTTTTTTTTTCAAGAACCATGGCGCAGTGGTGCAGCGGAAGCATTGTCACCTCACAGCAAGAGTTTTTCTGGTTCAATTCTCAGCTGGAGTGCCTTCTGTGTGGAGTCTGCATGTTCTCCCTGCATCCATGTGGGTTTGCTCCAGTTTCCTCCCATGTTTCAAAGACATGCATCTGGAGTGTTTCTCCCCAGGCCACTGCTGAAAAATGGCTCTGTTCCAAGTTGGACTTTCCTGGTTAACAAATGTTAAAATAAAAAAAATAAATAAACAGGGACAAATCCAAAAAATAATGACGGAAAAATATCCAAAATCAAGAAAACTTTTTATTTACATGTATTATTCACTTACAAATGTGTGTGTGTTCCACATATGCATGCACATGACAGTGTGTGTATGTGTGTGTGTGTGTGTGTGTGTGTGTGTGTGTGTGTGTGTGTGTGTGTGTGTGTGTGTGTGTGTGTGTGTCTGTGTGTGTTTGTATAAGCATGGACTAGATACTAGGTCTATATATTAGAACAACAGGTTGGAATCACTGCTATAGATGCAACACGAGTATCATCTGTGATGTATTCATGCCATTTTACCAAAATGTTTTTCTTTCTTTTTCCTAAATGGGATTCAGATGTGGAATATCAGCATGCTCCATTCAAATGTCATCCTATTATTTTATGATCTCGACCTCCAGCCATCCCTAGCCTTGTAAATCAGCTTACATTGTGAATCTCTAGTCTAAATTTCTAGTAAATTTTATTTCAGCACCTCCAAAACAAAAAGGTCAGAGCACTGAAATTACTAAAGCTGACCCTCTATTGTTGTCAGACACATCTCAGTGGCCATCGTGGAAGCAACTCTCATACCCTTCATTGCATTAAAATAAGGGCTACACCACTGGCCATCATAGCATCATAGTCAATAATGTTATGGACAATAATGCTGTCCTCCCGTCTCTTCCAATTGCGTAGTTTTTAAGTCGCAACTCAGAGACAGGATCATTACCTACCTAGTATCCACAGTATTCTAAAGTAACAATGAACATGTCTTCCCCAAAGACATTTCTGTATAACTAGCTTTTGGAGCTTCTGATTTTTTTTATTCCTCCACAATAACAATGGAGTTAAATAGACGCCCTGACTACCCATGCATATTGAGTTCCTTGAGGCCAAAAAAACACGAGTGAACTTCTGTTTCATCCAACTCATAGATGCCCCCTCCTCAACACAAAACATGTAAGAACTAACAATGTCTCATCTATTTATTTATTTATTAATTTATGTATGTGTTAACTGAGATACATCATTGATTCACATAGACTTTTTGTAGGTTCAAACCATGGAGAATGTGCATATCAGAAAAAAATGATACTGAGGTGAAAGAACATATACATCCCTATGCAACAAAACTTTACAGGAATGTTATCCTGATCTAGATAGTCAGCCAGACAGTGGAAAACCTAGACGCATCCACAAGACAAAACAGCTGGACTCCGGTGTTCACGTCCTTCTTTTCCATACAGCCCACAATAACTCAAATTGCTAATCTAACTAAAATTATCAACATTGTGTGTGAAAGGTCTTCATCCACTCCGTATGTTATTCCAATAGGAAAGTTTCAGTAGACTTTGACAAGAACTATTCCACTGTTATGATCTTTCTCATTGTAAGGTACCTTTGACCCAGCTTGTCTTTGAGGCTTGCTGCATACATTATTTTTGAGTGGTAGTAGTTGTACCACCTTACTCAGTTGAGAGTTATTACTAATAGTGTGACATTGTCTTACTTGGCATGGGCACCAGGTCTTCTGCTAGCCCTAATGTTACCAGTCTCCCAGAATTCTCTCCTTGGGTCCTTCAGTTCAGCATCATTGTAGACAGCATTACAAAAGGCATTTATTATAAAATCAACTCACCTGTAGATCATTTGACTTATCAGTTTATTTATTAATTAAGGTTGATATATTGTGTGTGCAAGAGACCAGATGGAAGCGTAGTAAGGCCAGGTGTATATGAGGTGGGTGCAAATTGTTCTATCATGGTGTGAATGGGAGGAAAAATAGGGTAGGGGTTATCCTGAAGGAACAGTATGCCGAGTGTTTTGGAGGTGAATAGAGTGTCGGATAGAGTGATGTTTATGAAGTTGGAAATTGATGGTGTAATGATGAATGTTGTTACTGCATAAGCTCCACAAGTTGGGTGTGCGATGTATGAGAAAGAAAATTTTTGGAGTGAGTTGGATGAAGTGGTGGTGAGTGTACCCAAGGGTGAGAGACTGGTGATTGGAGCAGATTTCAATGGAAATATTGGTGAAGGGAACAGAGGGGATGAGGAAGTGATGGGCAGGTATGGTGTTAAGGAGAGGAATGCAGAAGGTCAGATGGTAGTGGATTTTGTGAAAAAGATGGACATGGCTGTGGTGAATACATATTTTAAGAAGAGGGAGGAGCATAGGGTGATGTACAAGAGTGGAGGAAGATGCACACAGGTGGATTATATCCTATGCAGGAGGTACAGTCTGAAGGAGATTGGAGACTGTAAAGTGGTGACAGGGGAAAGTGTAGTTAGGCGGCATAGAATGGTGGTCTGTAGGATGACGTTGGTGAACAAGAAGAGGAGGACAAGTGTGAGAGCAGTGCCAAGGATCAAATGGTGGAAGTTGAAAAAGGGTGATTGTGAGGTGGAGTTCAGGAAAGAGTTAAAACAGGCACTGGGGGCAGTGAAGAGTTACCGAATAGCTGGGTAACTACAGCAGAGCTAGTAAGAGAGATGGCTAGAAAGGTGCTTGGTGTGATATCTGGACAGAGGAAGGAGAACAAGGAGACCTGGTGGTGGAATGAGAAAGTACAGGAGAGTATACAGAGGAAGAGGCTGGCGAAGAAGAAGCGGGATCGTCAGAGAGATGAAGAAAGTAGACAGGAGTATAAGGAGATGAGGAACATGGCAAAGAGAGAGGTGGTGAAGGCTAAGGATAAGGCATATGGAGAGTTGTATGAAAGGTTGGACACTAAAGAGGGAGAAAAGAACCTGTACTGATTAGCTAGACAGAGGGACCAAGCTGGGAAAGATGTGCAGCAGGTAAGGGTGATAAAGGATAATGAGGGAAACGTACTCACAAGTGAGGAGAATGCGTTGAGCAAATGGAAAGTGTACTTTGAGGGGCTGATGAATGAAGAGAATGAGAGAGAAGGTTGGATGATGTGGGGATAGCGAATCAGGAAGTGAAACAGATTAGCAAGGGGGAAGTACGCACAGCTATGAAGAGGATGAAGAATGGAAAGGCTGTTGGTCCAGATGACATACCAGTGGTAGCATCGAGGTGCTTAGGACAAATGACAGTGGAGTTTTAAACCAGATTGTTTAATGAAATCTTGGAAAGTCAGAGGATGCCTGAGGAGTGGAGAAAAAGTGTTTTGGTACCTATTTTTAAGAATAAGGGTGACGTGCGGAGCTGCAGTAACTACAGAGGGATAAAACTGATCAGTTACAGCTTGAAGTTATGGGAAAGAGTAGTGGAAGCTAGGTTAAGAAGGGAGGTGATTATTAGTGATCAGCAGTATGGTTTCATGCTGGGAAAGAGCACTACAGATGCAATGTTTGCTCTGAGGGTGTTGACGGAGAAATATAGAGAAGGTCAGAAGGAGTTGCATTGTGTCTTTGTGGACTTGGAGAAAGTATATGATAGGGTGCCTAGAGAGGAGTTTTAGTATTGTATGAGGAAGTCAGGAGTGGCAGAGAAGTATGTAAGAGTGGTGCAGGATATGTACAAGGGTAGTGTGACAGCGGTGAGGTCTGCGGTGGGAGTGACAGATGCGTTTAAGGTGGAGGTGGGATTACATCAAGGATCAGCTCTGAGCCCTTTCTTATTTGCAATGGTGATGGACAGGTTGACAGACGAGATCGGACAGGAGTTCCCATGGACTATGATGTTTGCAGATGACATTGTAATCTGTAGTGAGAGTAGGGAACAGGTGGGGGAGACCCTGGAGGTGGAGATATGCTCTAGAGAGAAGAGGAATTAAGGTCAGCAGGACTAAGACAGAATATATGTGTGCAAATGAGAGGGAGGATAGAGGAATGGTGAGGATGCAGGGAGTAGAGGTGGCAAAGGTGGATGAGTTTAAATACTTGGGATCAGTAGTTCAGAGTAATGGTGAGTGTGGAAGAGAGGGGAAGAAGAGAGTACAGGCAGGGTGGAATGGGTGGAGAAGAGTGTCAGGAGTGATTTGTGACAGACGGGTACCAGTAAGAGTGAAAGGGAAGGTCTACAAGAGGATAGTGAGACCAGCTATGTTGTATTGGTTGGAGATGGTGGCATTGACAAAAAGGCAGGAGTCAGAGCTAGAAGTGGCAGAGTTAAAGATGTTAAGATTTGCACTGGGTGTGACAAGGATGGACAGGATTAGGAATCAATATATTAGAGGGTCAGTTCGGGTTGGACGATTTGGAGACAAAGTCAGAGAGGCGAGATTGCATTGGTTTGGACATGTGCTGAGGAGGGATGCTGGGTATATTGGGAAAATGATGCTAAGGATGGAGCTGCCAGGTAAGAGGAAAAGAGGAAGGCCTAAGATAAGGTTTATGGATGTGGTGAGAGGGGATATGCAGGTGGTTAGTGTGACAGAGCAATATGCAGAGGACAGGAAGAAATGGAAACAGATTATCCGCTGTGGCGACCCCTAATGGGAACAGCCAAAAGAGAAGAAGGATTCTTAATGCAATTGTCTAGGATAATTTGTCCACAGGGTATATTCCAAGCACAAATTAGCTCATGTAAAGTTATGTAACTGCAGTAAATGTAAACAATAGTAACTATTACAAGCTAAATAAAGTACATTGCATGATGCAATAATTCTATCTATATGTCTTTTGCAGAACCTGTCAAAACAGGTCCATCAGAAATCTGAGGCATCACAGAACAAAATGGGCAGGTATGAGAGAAGTATGGAAGTCCATAAATGGCTATAAGTTTAAATTAACAAAGTAGTTTAATTGTGGACATATCTATAGGGAGAATGACCTAAAAATTAATCAGGAACAGCTTCACTTAAGGCCCTGATAAATGCTAGCTCCAGGAATCATATCAGACATATAATTATACAATGAAGGCACAGTGAAGGACAAAGCATTTTTGCACATTCATCAAAATGTCTGTCTCTGATTGGCTGCAGTTGGTTTGATGACTTGAGTGAAAAGGCATCATGTCAGACCTGAATGAAGTCCTCTAATGAAAAACAGGCCATTCCATACAAATGCTTGTAGGTAATAAGTGATATAGCAAGACATCTCTGTTTTAACAAGCAAGGGCTGTTTTAACCAGCTGCACAATATTCAGTTATTAGCATACATTCTGACAATAGCTATGAATTCATAGATGATATTTAATGTATGATTTTTGGATTTTGTGCAGTGTTTCTGATGAAATACACAACATAATATCTGAGCAATAATTAAGTTATGGAAGCATTATACACTCAAATGGTCGGTTTGTCTTTAAAATAAAACATTAACACATGGCTAGCATCTGAACCATCAGTTTAATCACATCAGTATAACTACTGCATGAATCTATTGATTGTACATGTTAAATATGTTTAAAATATAGTAAATCATGGAACATGACACCAAGGTGCTTAATAGTTATTATTTTAATCAGACTGCCCTTCAGATCTTGCAATGGAAAATTTCCAGTGACCTTTTTATATGGCCTGGATCACAGAATCTTACTCTTTGTTAGTATTTTCTGAGTAAATCAGCACCACAATTTGCAGAAACTTTCATGGGCAGAGCTACCTTTAATAAGCAAAACCCACATTTCCTGTAATCTTTATAATTTTTCCCATCATAATCAAGGAATGTGTAAATAAGTAATATTACAGAATGAATAAAATAATGCAAACAATTGAAGTTTGGTCTGTTACATCCAAAGCCAGCCAAAAAATAAAAAAACAGGCCAGCCACCACAGCCAAAAAGCATAATTTTAATAAAAAAACAATAAAATACAGAACCAAATGAAGACAGATAAGTGCTTTCAAACAAATGTAGAGCTTCATCAGATCTATAAACTCAAGTATAAAAAAGAAAAGGTATTTAAAACACTAACAACCAATCAAAAATCAAAAATTCAGTGATGTAATGAACGGGCTTTTAAGGCAGATTTTAAAGGGACATTATCATTCAACCCTGGAGATTTATGTGCTTGTAAGCATGCTATCCATTTCCATGACTTCAGTCTTATTAATCATTGTGTCAGTGGTCGTGGTCATTTGTAGCAGGTACTTGGCCAGATCCAAGATGAGATCCAACTCTGAAATAGATTCCTCATTCTATACCTTTACTAATTCAGCATCACTTTCTTCTAACAGTGGAATGGAAATCAAACTAGAAGTAGACAAAAATTAGACACCAACTAAGAGTGCCAAAATGAAAAGAAAGAATATAAAGAAAATAACCAAAAGAAAATGAAAGAATGATGGCAAGTCCACAGAAACAGTGCCAAATATCAATAACTCTTAGAACAGCCACATGTTGACCAAGATTTCCTGTGGGAGTGGTTAAGAAGAGATGAATTTCAGCCAAAAGATGAAATGCTCATAATAGCAGCCCAAGATAGTGGTCTACGCGCACATCAATTTACAAAGTCTGTACAAACAAGGGGGAGAGACAGATAAATGCAGGATCAGTAAAACAGAACTGAAAACAGTTGTTCATCTAATTTCTCATTGCAATACATTCATGGCTGAAAGACACAATAAATGGATAAGACTGTTGCACCAGGGATTGTGCAAACTCTACAATATACAGGTAGCTGAGAAGCATTGAAAACATGAACCCGAGAGAATTACTGACAGTGATGAAGTCTGAATCACATAACATCACCCAATATGAACAGTTAAGAACACAGATTCAAGAAAAATAGATATTGTAGTCCATGAAAAAAAGAAAAAAGTAGCCTTCATTGTTGAAATTGCTGCACCCAGTGATTATATAGTGGCCTGCAAACTGAGAGACACAAAGTCATACAATACCAGGATTTGCAAGCAGAAATTAGAGCAATGTGGGATGATGATGCCCAGACAGCTCCAATAGTAGTCAGAGTAACAGGGCTAATAATAAAGAATTTACTGGCATACCTAAATATTCTACAAATAAATATAATGCCGTCTGTAAACTGCAGATGGAAGTACTTATGGTTTGTTGTGGATGCTAAGAAGAGCACTATTGGCTAACATCAAAGACTGAAACAATACTATCTCACTAACTTTAAAATCCTCTGCTCTTGCCTATTCTGCACACATTATCAGCCAACTTATGTAACTTACCAGCATACATCCTTTACAAATACAAATCTATTTTACCACCTACGTTTTCAACCTTAAATATAAGTCCAATATGAATCTGCCATTATGTCCTTTACTTTACTTACATTACCAAATTATTTCCCTTTGTGGTGATGTACAGCCTAATCCCAGCTCAAACCATCATCAGTACCATGCACCCTTACCTCTCCTACATCTGTATCCACAAGAAACCTAAAACCTCTCAATGAACATCCAAAGTATAGTTAACAAAGTAACGGAATTCCACTCCTGGATCTCTCATTACTTTCCTTACATTGTCATCCTCACCAAAACCTGACTTATGCCACACATCAAAGACTCTAAAACTCTTTCTCCAGACTATAATATTATATGCTCTGACAGAGTAAATAAAAATCCTGATAGTATAGCCATCTTATTTTCAGACCACCTTGCTCTCTCTCCCTCATGCATTGTCCCACCTCAGCAATACTAATTTCTACCCTGAAGCCAAACAGTCATAAAAATCTAGTATCATTGCCCTTATTTAAGCCTCCAGGTAAAAACATCCTTAACTGGAAATCAAATTCCATATCCTATGAAACTACAATGCTTGGTGATGTTAACACTGACTGGCAGCACCTTTCAACAGACCATCCCTCAAGTAGCATCAACCTTTAATGATTTAAACAACTTCTCCAGGTAAAACTGACCCTTTTATTTTCCCATTCCTATATTCTTTCTCCTTCATTCTCTCTATCTCTTGCCTTTCTTTCCTACTCCTTCCACCCTGCAATCCATTATACACCTACTATCTCTCTTACGGCTCTTAGCATGTAGCCTTATTTTGCTCTTATTTCCTTTTATATCATCATCTTTACATCTTCTTTTACCCCCTTCTTCTACACCTTGCTTTGAATTTCCTTAGCATACAAAATTCTTCTTACTGTCACATTTCTGTTTCTGCACCTCCTGTACTTTATTAATTCTTCTTTCTCCTTAATATTCAGATATAGTTAAATAATTATCTATGTACATGTTTTGCATGTCTCTAGTGTTGTTGTGTCTTTCGGCTTTTCCTGGTTACAGGTCGCCACAGCGGAACTCCGGTCCGCTAATGATTGGCAGTAGATTTTTACGTGCCGAGTTACTGGCCCTGACACACAACTTCAATGAAGGTACGCCCATTCACTCATGTCTCCACACAGAAAACGCTCTAGCTGAGAATCGAACAGGACAGCATCTTACTGCGAGGTGACAACGCTACCGCAGCACCATATTGCTCCTGTTGATACTTCCCCAGTAATTAAATGTCAAATAAAAAATAAAATAAAAAACATGTGGCATTGCTTTCCCTTACTAATAAAATCATGTCCTAATATTTACTGTTCTGCAAAGATACATATCATTCATGCAGAGAAAGTGTTGTTCTATACTGTCCTCAAACATGATATTTCAGTAAGTGCAAGCCTGACTTCAAGTTCCTTTACATAAACAAGATTGCTAGCACTGAGTCACTGTGTCTTGTGCAGACATTTCAATATGCATTCTTCTGAGCTTCATGTTAAGGACTACTCACTTCAGCTGATTTCTAAAGGATTTGAATAAATCTCTCTGCTTACGCATTTGTAATTGAAAGATGAGGAGCAAATATGAAATGATTTATACTGTTCATCTTTGTAAAACTTTTACCCTCATTGAAAGGAAACAGTGGAGCTTTATCACTGATAGCCTGTTCCACCAGACCATTCTGTACAAGCATTGTTTGCTGTATTGCAATGTATTGTTTGGTTGTTTTTCTGAGGCAATTGAATTTAATCTAGTGATCTCTGACCATTTAGAGTGAGTATCTAGAGAAATCACTCAGAGTAAATATATTTAGAACTGCGGGGGGTGTAGGGGTACATGGACCTTTGGACCCTCTAATTTTTTACTTATTTTCAATAACATCAGGAGTTTTGAGAGAGTTCAGATGTGTAACATATATAATATATCCTTCATCTACTTTTTCTGTAATGCCTTCAAAATGTTGACACTATTCAAATGACAAGATCTACCCTTCAGAAAACATATTAGTATACATCAAGAGCAACAAATACAATATACATCAAGACATCTTCCATCTTTGGAAATAACGTCCTCACCAGAAATCTCTATATTAACAAAAGCAAAATGAGACCAACACATCTTTAGAACAGAGCAGCTTATAAATTCTTAAAGCTGGAATCCCTTTGTACATTTAGTCTGGATCTGAATGTAAAAGTATAATTGGCTGATAACATCATTAGGAATGGTCAGACATCGTTCTATTTTCAAAGTGTGCTGTACTGTCTCAAACCGTATGCACCAAATCTAGGCTTGCACAAACTTTAGAGGCTGCAAATATTTTAACTGCACAACAATGGAGGTAACAGAAAACTTCCATACTCCCATTATTCTTCAATACATCCAAGTGAAACTTGACAAAAGCAAAGCGAAGGAAAAGCTATAAAAATAATGATTTTGCAGAAGTCTCATCCATCCGCACTTCCAAACCTCTTCATCTGTAAATATTTTAAATCAGGCTGCACTTAAGTATCACCAGTGATTTCTCTGTATTAAATATGCATTTTGATAAAACAGTGTAATATTAATATATATATATATATATATATATATATATATAGTTATCTATCAAAACATCTACTCTTGGGCGTGGCCAAGGATGAACACAGGATAGCAGCAGATTTCTTCAGCTCCACCAATTTCATTACATTGACAGGAATTAATTACTTAAAAAATTAATTCTTGAAGTAATTTTCTTTCTAAATATGTTTGTTTTATATAGTTCTTGAACTATATCTAAAAAAGAAAGGAAATCTTAATAATATTCCTGTCAGAAATTACTTTGGAAATTTTCCTGTCAGTTTATCAGTCTGAAATGAGTTCCAGTAAGACAAATTCTCAAGACTCCAGCATCAAGAAAGAACTTCAATCTCTGATAATTATAGTCCAGCAACTTACTGCTAAGATGGATAAAATGGATACTAAAATAGACACTTTCATAGAAAAACTACAAAACAAATAGACTTGTTACATATGGACCTGCAACAACAGAAGATCCAGATGACAGGCATAGAAGAAGCTGTGAATGACATGGAAAATAAAATACAAGAAGAGGAAATCAACATTGAGTTTCTGCTGAAACAAAATACACATTTACAAACAAAGCTGGATGACCTGGAAAATAGATCTAGGCGCAATAACATTAGGATTTTTGGACTGCCAGAAAATATTGAAGGTAACAATATTACTTCTTTTTTAACAACATGGCTCCCTAAAACTTTAGATTTACCAGAAGCATTCTCCTTTGGTATCGAAAGAGCACATAGATCTATAGCTAATACCAACTCTAACAAAAACTATCCTAGATAAGTTATAGTTAGATTTCTATCATCTTTTGATAAAGAGAAGGGTCTTAAATCTGCTTGGGCTAAAGCTCCTGTTAAGTTTAATGAGACAACTGTGCGTTTTGACAATGACTATTCTTCCATGGTAATTGCTAAAAGAAAAGTTTTTCTGCCACTAATAAGGGAACTTAAAAAAGCACAGTTTAAAACATACCTTCTGTTTCCTGCCAAGCTTAAAATCTTCCTTCCTGATGGTCCTAAGGTCTTCGATGATTTAGACTCTGCTTTACTGTTTGTCAAAGAAAAAAGGATTTTGGATAAAATAGAAGAAATGGAATGGGCTAGTTCTTCATTAAAGAGATTGGCAACTGAAGCTTCCTGGAAGACTTCAGAGAAGAAGAAGAGACTAAAAACAAATGATTTGTTATATGTTTTTTTCTCTCTCATCATTTTAGTTCATTATTAATCTTTTGAATATAGTTCCTGCATTTCCAGAAAGCCACAAATATTTTGGAAAAGATTTAATCAAAGTTATTCTCTATGTGCAAAGAAATGTTTTGTTTCATAACCAGTCAAAATGCCTGAGGATTTAATGGCAGGCTGTGACTCGATTTGTTTTTCTTTCTGAAAAAGTAAGGTTAGTAATTTGATACATTTTTTATCTTTATCTTTTTTTTCCTTCTTCTTTTATTATTTTCTTTGTTTAAACAATGACATTCTATTTAGATTATGTAGTGGGTAAAGGGTGGGGAGGGCAGGAGAGAACAGTAATGAAAATATCATTAATAGAATAATAACATATTTATTTCTTGTAAAAGTTTATAAGTTCTTCAAATGCTATTTCTAATTATACTTCCTTGATTATACTGCTTATGCTTGTTTGTAAATAATCTGTCATGCTTTAACTAATAATAATCAGAACTAAATAAGAGTAAATAATATGTTTTATTTTTAACTCTATTAATATAAACAGTAAGTGACATTCCATTGTATATACTTCTTACAGCTTTCTCTTACATTTTTTTATTTCTGCCTCACTCCCTTTTATTTTCTACTCTCTTTTCCTTTTCTTTATTAATATATAGAAATGCTTTTGACTGTGTGGGCACAGTGAATAATAGGATTTGTATGAAAATTGAGTTGGGAGAAGAATGCTGAGTTTTATTGCTTGTTGGTAATTTTGAGTTTACTTTCACTTGCATAGAGGCTGTGATGATCTGTGGAATACATTGTGGAGGTTCTGTCATGTTTAGATGCATTTACACTGCTAAATGAATGTTTGTCACTAGTTTTTAATAAGTTTCCCGCCAAAATGTTGAGAGAGACAATCTGGGATGTGGGCTGTCTTATGCACAATGTCCTTGAGTTACCTCAGAATCTTCAAATCACAGAATTCTCACAGAGAAACTGAAAGCAGTTAGTATAAACATTGACAAGGTTATCACACTGACACACTACAGATTCAGGAAAAATACTCTATTCATAAAATGTGTCAGTTATGATGAGTTTAGATGATGTAGTTTCTTGTAGTAAGTAAATGTCTTATTTTTGAAGGCATAGAAAATGAAACATTTATTTAAATGTTTTTGAAAATCTACTTAACAGTAGCATAATAATCTGTGTTAAAAACTTGTGTCCCAAACATATACTTTACTGTAACTCATTTAATTCATCTGATTGACAAGAATAAATAATCTTATAACTCTATTCTGGAAGAAATGTCATGTGATATATTTTAAAGCAGTAGGTTAGCATGATTGTAAAATCTGGTTGCTAGTGTGTGTTTGCTGTGCATTATTTTGTGTGAAGCGGACAGATTTGTTCTGGGGACGGCAAGTGGGATGGTGCTCTGCAGGGGCACGGCTCGGTGAGATCAGATATATGTGTATATATGTGTGTGTGTGTGTGTGTGTGTGTGTGTGTGTGTGTGTGTGTGTGTGTGTGTGTGTGTGTGTATGTATGTATATATGTGTATGTGTATATGTGTGTGTGTGTGTGTGTGTGTGTGTGTGTGTGGGTATGTGTGTGTGTGTATATGTGTGTGTGTATATGTATGTGTGTGTGTCTGTGTTTATGTGTGTGATGGCTTTTTTTTTAGGTAATAACGCAGGTGTTTCTGAGAATCTGCATAACTATGCAATATGATTTATAATAATTTTTATGAATACAATATTTTACTCTATTGACAATAATGAGTTTAAGTAAATGCTCATATACAAACAATTCAAGATTTTTTGGAAGCTGTTGATAGAATTCACATGACAGAAAATAGATGCATCTTAATGCATGTAATGTCTGAATCATATTAGCCAAAGTTTTTGATTTAAATGAATGTTAGAACATAATTTTCTCTCCTCTTGATTTCTAACATTAAGATTATTTGAATGCTATTAGAATACAAGTGTTATATATTACATAGATCTATATAATAGTATGAACAGTTTTTAAAAAAAAAAAAAAAAAAAGTTTATTTTAGTTTATATGATGCTGTTTTACCAAATGTGTAGTTTTGTCTTGATAGATAATTGAATTGAAAACTGTTAACCTCAGTTAAATATAACTAGTATTAAATTGATAAGGTGGTAGCTGAGGTACTGCTGCTTAGGGTAGGGGTTAACTTGAGTAGTAAATACTGCTCTAAGTTGGAGTTTTCAACTCCAGGCGGGATGCAAGGTTTAATCCTTACATTATTTTCACTTGTTCATTGTTATATGTATATAGTTTTGACATCCACAATATATTTTGTACACTCATTGTCACTACAAACAAAATTGAATCCTATACAAAATCCCATAAGAGATTTAATAAATACAGCTATGTTTAAAGGTACACCTAAAAGAGGAGATGTAACATTATTTATCTTGTTATTTGTTATTTCGATCATAAGATTCTTGAGTTTTAAAAATGCCAAATGACATCTTTAAAAGGAATTTCTTTAAACATTAATGGATTGAATAATCCGTGTAAAAGGGCAAGCCTAATAAGATACATTAATCTACACAAGGCCAATCTAGTCTTCCTGCAAGAAACCCATCTCTTGAAAAAGATATTGATAAACTAGCCACTAATAAGTATACAGTATTGGTTAGTTCAGAGCACACTCAGAAAAAGAGGAGTGGCTATTTTATGGAATAAAAGTATGCCCATTCCTAAAACCATTAAGTCTTATCAGGATGACAAAGGAATGTTTTGTATGGTTACAATACAAATTAATGGGAAGACTTACACTTTAATTAATGTATATTGGATACCTGGAATTGGTATTAATACAGTGAAACATCATATTGATAAGATCATATCATTCTCTGTAGGGGATATTATTTTAGCTGGTGATTTTAATTGTATACTACATGAAAGTGATACTACCACTATAAAGAAAAGAAGAATTACATCTAATGCAAAACATTTAAATGATTTTGCTAATTCTTATCATTTGAATGATATTAATAATCAGATAGAGTCAAAATCATTACCATACACCTTTTTTTCTAACAGATACAAAACTTATTCAAAAATAGATAGGGTCTTTATTTCTAACCAGATGGTAACAGATTTAATTAATTCCAAAATCATTTCATGTCCTATATCTGATCATAACTCAATTGTTTTCGAATTCATGATAAAAAATACTCATAATGTTCAGATCAAAAGGATACCAGCATACTTAACTCAGCTAAAAGACTATAAAGAATATATACTTTCAGAAGTACAACATTTTCTAGACATAAATAATACTCCTGAAGTCTCCATTGTCTATGTTTGGGATGCCTTAAAATCATATCTATATGGACAAAGTATCAGATGGTATAATAACAAAAGGAAATCTTGGGATAAGGAATTGTTAGATATTCAAAGTAAACTAGACTCTTATAAACATAATAATAAAGAAAATATTATGGACAAGAAAGTTATTGAAGAAATAAACAAACTAAATGAGAAATACAAAGAAATTTTAACTCATAAAGTTAAAATAACTTTAGAGAATACAAGTTTTTGTCTTATTCAATAAGCCCCAAATACTTACATAGACTTAAAAATAAAACAAAAAGATTGAATAAACAAAACCATATCAAAGAAATCTTTTCTCTAAGGAAAAGAAGAATGTTTCTAGTATACCAGAAATACTGGATGAATTTAGAAATCACTTTCACAAGATTAACCATAACAACATTAACATGGAACCTAAAGATAAAATAAAGGAGTTTATAACCACAAACATGAATAAAAAGCTTAATAAACAACAGATTAAACTATTGGACAAGAGTATTTCATATACAGAAGTTATTACACAAATAAATAAGCTTAAATCAAACAAAGCACCGGGTAATGATGGTATTATACCAGAGATATATAAAATCCTTTCTAAAACTACATATTCATTAATACATAAGGTTTTTATTCTGGCCCAAACTGAGTTAATAACCCCCCCATCTTGGCAATATACATTTATTTCACCAATTTTAAAACCTAATAAAGATCCAACTAGATGTTCTTCATATCGACCCATCTCATTACTTAATGTTGATTATAAAATGTTTATGAGTATTTTTGCTGATAGATTGAAGACAATTATCCCCGGCATTATAGACATAGATCAGACGGGCTTCATTGTAAATAGAAATACTTTTGATAATATAAGAAGAACTTTGACATTAATTGATTTTGCAAATAGGAAAAAGAAAGATTTAACACTTATTAGTCTTGATATAGGTTCAGCATTTGATTCAGTAAGTTGGGACTATCTGTTTACCTTACTGAAATGCACAAGTTTCTCTGATGCATTTGT